>NW_005871054.1:2634942-2660131 GCF_000147115.1 Myotis lucifugus | reverse complement strand
GTTGCCCCAACTCCCCCCTTCGGCTTGGTTGCCCCTCACAGTCCCCCCCACTGGCCTGGTCACCCCACGCAGCCTGCTGTTCAGTCATTTGGTCATCCCTCACTAATCCCCTTGCCGGCCTGGTCGTAGGCAGCCATCTTGTGATGGCGTGAGGGTTAATTTGCATATTACCTCTTTATTATATAGGACGGGGAGACTGACATTAGTCTAGCAATCTCTCTCTCTCTCTCATTTAGTCCCTGGTCCCAAGTGCAATTCTTTCTTTTTTTTTTTTTTTTTGAGTGGCTAGCTGACAGTAGTTCCCAATCCTGGCTGCACATTAGAATCACCTGAAAAGAGGTTTCAAGAAATATTGATGCCTAGGACATAACTTATAAATAAGAATCTTTGGGGCCCTGGCCCAGTGGCTCAGTTGGTTCTAATGTTGTCCCAAAAGGTTGTGGATTTGATTTCCCGTCAGGGGATATACCCAGGTTGTGGGTTCGATCCCCAGTGAAGGCCTGTGTGAGAGGCAACCAATCAATATTTCTTTCTCACATCAATGTTGCTCTCTCTCTCCCTTCCTCTCTCTCTCTCTCAAAAAAAATCAATAAATCAATAAATATATCCTTGGATGAGGATTAAAGAAAAAGAAGAATCTTTGGGGTTGAGATGCAGGCATCGTTTATTATTTTTTTAAAGCTCCTTGAGTGATTCCAATGTGGCCAGGTTGAGAGCAGTTGCAGTGCTCAATTCTGCCTTACAAATTTGTACATGGAAGTACAAAGAGCTCAGTTTCTAGCTGCTGTTGTGTTGGGGCAAGGTCTTCTTTCTAAAGGAGCTTTTCTACACATTTTTAAAATTTAAAATAATTTTTAAATGTCATGGTTTGTGGAAGTTTTTGTGTTTTGTTTTGTTTTAATCCTTACATGAGGATATTTTTTCTATTGATTTTTAGAGAGAGGGAAAGAGAGCGGAAAGACAGAGAAACATTGATGTGAGAGAAACACATCAATTGGTTGCCTCCTGCATGCACCCTGACCAGTGCCCTGGGCTGGGGAGGAGCCTGCAACCCAAAGGAGGTACATGCCCTTGACCAGAATTGAACCCAGAACCCTTTGATTCACAGTCCAACCCTCTATTCACTGAGCCAAACTGGCTAGGGCTGGAAGTTTTTTTTAAAAAAAGTTTTTATTGAGTTTAGAGAGAGAGAGAGGAAGGGAGAGGAAGAGAGAGATAGAGATGTCAATGATGAGAGAGAATCATTGATTGGCTGCCTCCTGCACACCCCACACTGGGGATAGAGCCTGCAACTCGGGCATGTGCCATTGACTAGAATCGAACCTGGGACCCTTCAGTCCACAGGCTAAAGCTCTATCCACTGAGCCAAACCAGCTTGGGTGGAAGTTTGTTTTTTTAAAATTTGGCCAGGGAAAGACATGGTGGGACATATTTTGTTTGATTAAAGATATCACTTTTTATGAATGAGATGACTCTAACCTTCTTAAAGCCAGAAGACCCCTTTTTCACTGGCTTCTACCACTCCAGATATCAAAAAGTAAAAAAGAAAATCACACCAGCAAATCAGTTGTAAAGGTTTCACTCCAGGGAGGGCTGCATAAATGAAATGAAGTTGAGGATACAAATTATCTTTTCATTTCTGACATTAGCTAAGTCTTTCTGATTCTTCTCTCCCAGTCCATCCAGAGGTCTGTAAAATCATTCTACTCCCAGGGTCATGAGGGGGTTTATTCTACTCCCACAAGAAAGCAAAGCACCATCTTGTTACTGATTTTCTTTTTTTTTTTTTTTTTTTTAAATAAATTTTATTGATTTTTTACAGAGAGGAAGGGAGAGAGATAGAGAGTTAGAAACATCGATGAGAGAGAAACACCGATCAGCTGCCTCCTGCACATCTCCTACTGGGGATGTGCCTGCAATCCAGGTACATGCCGTTGACCGGATTCGAACCTGGGACCTTTCAGTCCGCAGGCCGACGCTCTATCCACTGAGCAAAACCGGTTTCGGCTTGTTACTGATTTTCTTGCCTCTCATAAGATAGGTTTTCTGCTTGTTCTCATCTGTAGTCTCCTAGAGAGCTGGGACCAAGTGTCGTTTACTTTTCAATATCCAAATCTTAACAGTGTCTTATACATACCAAGTGCTCAAAACATTTGCAGCATTCTTAACAGTGTCTTATACATACCAAGTGCTCAAAACATTTGCAGCATTGAATTAGTGTACTTATCTCATTTTCAGAGGTTGAAGATGGTGATTTGTTTAGCTGGTAGGTCACAAAACCAAAGATGTCAAGAGAAGGGACACAGCATTTATTTATTTATTTATTTATTTATTTATTTATTTATTTATTTATATTTTAAAATTTATTGATATGCAAGAGAGAGAAAGAAGAAGGGAGGGAGGGAGGGAGGGAGGGAGGAGGGAGGGGGAGAGAGAGAGAGAGAGAGAGAGAGAGAGAGAGAGAGAGAGAGAAACATCGATTTTTATTTCACTTATTTATGCATTCATTGGTTGATTCTTGTATGTAGCCTGACCAAGGATAGAACCTGCAACCTTGGTGTATTGGGACAATGCTCTAACCAACTGAGCTATCCAGACAGGGCCAATGCTATGATACCTTAAAAATAGAAATCTGATCATGTCGCTGCCTTGGCAAAAATCACCTCTATGGGGAAGCTCGTAAAGTCCTGCATGACCTGGCCATTGCCTAGCTCTCCAGCTCCATTCTGACTTCTTCCACGCTCTTTCAACCCACAGGCTTATGAACTTGCTGTTCCCTCTGCCTGCAACTCTTTCTCCAGGCTCTTTGCATGACTGGCTCCTTCATAGGTTCTAGGTCTCTGAAAGGCATTCCATGACCACTCTACCTAAAGTAATCTCAATGTGAAATTACCTTATCTATTTATTTACTTGTTGAATGTCTGTGTCCCTGAACCCAAATATAGGTGCCACTTTGTCCATCTTTTCTTTCTTTTTTTACACTTTGTCCATCTTGATCACTCTTGTATCCCCAATATCTGACTCACAATAGGCACTCAATCAATATTTATTAAATGGCCCTAGCCATTTTGGCTCAGTGGATAGAGCATTGGCCTGTGGACTGAAGGATGATGGATTTGATTCCAGTCAAGGGCACGAACCTCATTTGCAGGTTCAATCCCAGGCCCTGGTTGGAGTGCATGCAGGACGCAACCAATCAATGTATCTCTTTCACATCAATGTTTCTCTGTGTCTCTCCCCCTCCCTTCCACTCTCTCTAAAAATCCATGGAAAAATATCCTCGGGTGAGGATTAACAAATTATATATATATATATATATATATATATATATATATATATATATATATATATATCTCCCCATATATATTAAATGACTGACTAAATACATAGAAAAAGGAGTACTGTTATTCAGTTAAGGAGGTATAAGATACTATAGGCAGAATAGTGGTCATGGATTATAGAATACAGTATTTTTTAACAGCCTTGATAATTTAAAAAAGACTCACATGTTAATAACATTTCCCCCAAAGCTTAGAATGTTATTTTTCATATTCATGTATTTTCTTTTTAAAATAGTTCTATGGGGGTGGAGGTGGGGGGCAAACAATGATATTTACTTTGGAAACACAAACATAAAAATAACTTTTATTTTACATGCTGAGAGTAGAAATATGACCCCTATGCTATGCAAGATTTGCTATATAGCTGAAAATGGACAAGACACTGGCATTCCAATCTATTATAACTGGACCAGAACTTCAATCACCAGCTGAAAAAATAAACATGGGGGCAGGCATTTGCCCTGCACCCTGAGTGCATTCCAAAGTGAAAACCTTGTGCAAATGACCTAAAGATCTAATGCTTCCTGATTCATAATTCATGCAAAGCCACCTAAGATAGGGTAGAATGAGCCATGGCAGGGTGTGCTTGCCTTGTAGGAGAATGGCTCAGGGGATAGGGATGTCATATCTGGGCCAAAGAAACTGTGAAATTTCTAGCTTTTTCTTTTCCAGTGATCAAACAACTACAGCCACTAACAGAGAGCTAATTTTGTTGGACAGGGGATAAAACAGCCCCAACCCCAGGGTTTGCAGCAGTTGCCTGGTGCTAGCAAGGAGCAGAACAGGGAGGTGTGGAGGGCCAGCTGAGACATCTGCTGGGTTGTTGCTCCCCGTGGGTTGAGACACACTAGTTGGGACCTGCTACATAAGGATGCCTGATGCAAAGTGAACCTGGGTAGGACCAGAGGCTCTGTATTTATCTCTACAATAAATGGGAAAGACTGAAAATGAGTGATGTGCTCTGCTTGATTTAGGGGTTATACAGAGGTACTAGTTTAAGCCACATTGCCATAATTTCCCCAACCATTCCTCTCTCAGATGATCTTGCCTTTTTCTCCTTTATCTGATTTTTTTTCCTCAGAGTAGAAAACAGCAGAAATAATTTTTACTTCAAGTACCCAGTCGTAGTCTATGTTTATCTGCCATAACACAGTTTTTTGGTTCTTTGAATATATCATGCTTTCTATTGCCAATTTAGTGGTATGAAACATTAACTATCTTATTATGCTCACAAACTCTGTGGGTTAGGAATTTGGGTAGGGCACAACGGGGATGTCTTGTCTCTGCTCCATGGTGACTGGGCCCTCAGCTGAAAAGACTCAAATGCAGGTGGTGGAGGTGGGGAGGGGGGAGGGCGGCTGAATGGCTGGGGCTATGATAATCTGAAGTTCTCCATCACTCACATCTGGTGTCTGAGCTGTTATAATGCAAGGCTGGCTTCAGTGGGACTACTGACTGGAGCACCTGCTATGGCTTCTCCATGTGGTTTGGGCTTCTCAGCATGGAGGCTGGCTTTCAAGAAGGAGCATCATTTCAAGAGAATTAGGTGGAAGCTGCAAGACCTTTTTTGTCCCTGACTCAGAAGTCAGGCAATGCCACATTCTACTGGTGACAAGAGAGATAGAGGCCATTCTAGATTCAGAGGGAGGGGAATTAGGTTGCATCTCTTGATGGAGTGGTGGCAGAGTTACACTGCAGAAGGTCATTATGTTGGGCCCTTGTGTGCCTGCTGAAGACAATGCCTATATTATTGTTAGAAGTCTTGTTTTAGCAGACAGGGTGTACAAAGCACACCTTTGAGATCCTTAGAAGCCTATGTTTAGCTGAAAGATTTTATGAGGCATCACCTTAGATGTTTTGAGGTTTTAAGTAGGGGTCCTACAGGCCCACTCTGGCTTTGATCTTAGCCCTGAAAAGTTTTAAATTTGAGAATTGTTTGCCTTCTGGAACAGCTGGGAACAAGAAATAGTTTTATTTTCCAAATTTGATAAGTCCTGGCTCTTTTATAAAGTTCTTTCAAATTTTTTACTTTCTTTCTTTTTTTTTTTTAGCTCATTTCTGTCCAAATCTTATTATCACAGCTACAAGAAACCAGTTTCAACACCCTGCCCAGAAATCTCCTTAACTACATCACTGAGTTCATTAGGTACAGCTCCTGTTTTCCATGTTATGACAGGAAACAGGGCTACTAAACTCTCCTTCACTATGTAAAAATACTCCCTCTTAAAAAAAATACTCCCTCTTCCTCCAGCTTCCAAAATTTTTCTCATTTCCCTGTAAGCCCTCACTGACAGTCCCTGGAGCTCTGGCAGGCTTCTGCTAGTGATCTCAAAACCTCTTCCAGCTTCTGCTTGCCATTAGTCCCATATGTATTAGACTTTTCTTATGGCAGCATCCATTCCCATGTAATAAAATCCATTCTGATTATCATCGCTATATTACAAACTACCTCAAACTTAGCAGTCTAAAATAATAACCATTTTATTTGACTTATTACGTGGATAAGGTAGAACAGGAAAGGCTTGTCTCTGCTCCACAATGTCTGGATCTTCAGTGAGAAAGACTTGAACACCAAGAGTGACTGATTTGACCCTAAATCATCTAGCAGCAGTTCTCAACCTGTGGGTCGCGAACAATGAAAATACATCCTGCATATCAGATATTTACATTACGACTCATAACAGTAGCAAAATTACAGTTATGAAGTAGCAACAAAAATAATTTTATGGACCTAACTGGTTTGGCTCAGTGGATAGAGCGTCAGCCTGCGGACTGAAGGGTCCCAGGTTCGATTACGGTCAAGGGCATATACCTTGGTTGCAGGCACATCCTCAGTAGGGAGTATGCAGGAGGCAGCTGAATTGATGTTTCTCTCTCATCAATGTTTCTAACTCTCTATCCCTCTCCCTTTCTCTCTGTAAAAAATCAATAAAATATATTTTTTAAAAATAGTAATTTTATGGTTGGGGGTCACCACAACATGAGGAACTGTATTAAAGGGTCGCAGCATTAGGAAGGTTAAGAACCACTGAAGAGTTCTTCATTCACATACCTGATGCATGGACCAGAATGTCTCAAAGGCTGGGCATACCTGGAATCTGTATGGTTTGGGCTTCTCACAGCGAGGCAGCTGAATTCTGAAGGGGCATCTCCTGAAAGTGAACATTTCAAAAGAACCTGGTGGAAGCTGTATGGCCTTTTCTGACCTAGTCTCAGAAATCATCACTTTACTACCATCTATCAGTACTGGATCACTTTAAACTTAATGCATAGCTTGAGGTTTGTAGGACCCAAGAATGTACATTTGGGCTACAAATCTACACTAGAAATGTTGCTAGTCTGTGATTATAACTTTTGGGGACAGCCCACCCCCCACACTCTTCCACCCCTACTCTACACAGCACCACAGGGGGTAGGAGTAGGGATGGGTTTATTTCTGGTCCAAACTTTATGACACAGGGTCTCCTATCCGCCCCCATCTAGGATAGGTCCTGATCTTTGTCCTTCATGCAAACTGAAGTTCAAGTTTGACAAGTTTGGTCATTTTCCTCAAAAGTAGCTTCAATGCTCCACTTACTTGTTTTGGTTCATGCCTTCACTTATGTTTTAGCATGATATTTTCCTTACTATATTGCAAGCTGCTTTTAAGAAGATGGTTTTGCGTTGGCCAGGTAGCTCAGTTGGATAGAACATTGTCCCGATACACCAATATTTCAGATTTGATCCCTGGTCAGGGCACATTCAGGAGTCAACCAATGAATGCATAAATAAGGAACAGCAAATCTGTTTTTCTCTCTCTCTTCCTCTCTCTCTAAAGTCAATTTTAAAAAAGAAGACATTTTTGATATTTAAGCCAGCAATTTTAGTTGTTTTCAATAAGACGGTGAGTCTGAATACAGTCTGCTATATTACTGAAAATGGAAGCCCAAATCTCAATAAATTGTACCTTCATCCACTTGGTTGTTTATTTCATAAGCTTAGAAGTCCATTTAAAAATGATTTATTGCCATATAATTAGCATACTATACAATTCACACACTAAATGCACAATTCAATGCCTTTTACTACATTCACAGAGTTGTGTACCCATCAACACAATCAGTTTTAGAACATTTCATTATCCCTAAAAGAAACCCTGCACCCATTAGCCAACACCTGCCAATCTAAATTTATCCATCATTTCCCCAGCCCTAGATAATCATGTTCTTTCTGTCTCTATGGAATTGTCTATTATGGACATTTCATATAAATAGAATCATACAATATGTGGTCCTGTGTGATTGCCTTCTTTTATTTAGCACTAGAGGCCCGGTGCATGAAATTCATGCACTTGGGGTGGGGGGTCCCCCAGCCTGGCCTGTGCCCTCTCACAGTGCGGGAGCCCCATGATCAATTGCCCCAAAGAGGTAGGCCCTACCCACCCATCCAGGGCTCCTCAATGGATTGCCCCAAAGAGGTAGGCCAGAGCCAGGGGTCCCACCTCCACGCTGCGTGGAGCCACGGGACCCCCAGGCCTTGCCGTGCATTCATTTTTATTCCTGATACCTTCATGTCCTTACTAAGTTGGCATATTCCAGCCTGACTGGATGTGCCAAGATTTTTTTCTAACATTGGCATTGTTGCAAATATTCTCCCCACCCTTATAGTAAGTACTGTGGATTGGCTCAGTCAATATCCATTGCAACTTCCTTCTACTGTGTCTTGCTCTATTGCAAAAGTTAGAACACAAAAAACTGCATTTCCCAAACTCCCTTTTAGCTAGACACTGAGTGCAATTTATGTTCTGCCAATCAGATGCTCCCACGTGAGACTTGAATTCAGAATTAAATAAAACCAGGAGACAATTATCTGTATTTCTGATATGGATGTGGCAAAGGAGGCAGTATGCTCAATGGTTGGCAGCTTGCTGTGGTGACAGAAGCAGTTTCTCCTCCACAGAGCAGTAGTGTGATTTGGGGGCTCGGGATTGTTTTTAGAAGCTCTATCTAGAAGAACCTGCTCCTCTAGCCCTTTCCACAATCTCATGCGCCTACTAATACCTGATAATAAGTGGATTCTGTTGTCCTTGGAAGGAACCTTAAGAACCTTGATGGTTTGTTCTCTTCCCTGCCTCCACGAAAATGATACTCCTAGGTCAGTGGCCGGCAAACCTCGGCTCGTGAGCCACACGTGGCTCTTTGGCCCCTTGGGTGTGGCTCTTCCACAAAATACCATGTGCGGGCGCACATGTACAGTGCGATTGAAACTTCGTGGCCCATGCACAGAAGTCGGTTTTCGGCCTGGGCGAGTCTATTTTGAAGAAGTGGCGTTAGAAGAAGTGGGGGGTGTCAGTCGGTCGGGCGATGGGAGATGCGCGGCGCAGGTGGGCCGTGGGATACGCAGCTCGGGGGAGGCGCGCGCGATTCATGCACGAGTTGAGTGAGCCAGTCAGTCAGCAGTCTCATGTGCAGTGGTTAGTGCTAGTCGAGTCTGCAAATCGGGCGCAGGTGACAAAAGTACCTACTCGAAGCATAAAGTTACTTGTATTTTTCCAACCAGCTGCAAATCCTACAGGTATTTTTGTCATCAATTTAAGAATTGTAATTATTTTGTGTTGGTGGCTTTATTATTATAAAGTGAAACATTTTTTTATGTGCCCTGTTTGACATGGCTACAAAGAAGCAGCAAAGAAAAACGGAAGACGAAAACCGTGAATTTAAAGTTGAATGGACCGAGACTTTCACGTTTATTCAAAACTTAAATGGCCTTCCGACCTGTCTTATTTGTCAGGAAAAATTGGCGCTTAACAAGAAATCAAATTTGGAGAGACACTTTACAACTAAACATGTGTTATTTAGTACTAAATATCCTGTCGGTGATGCAAGGAAGAAAGCAGTTGAGGAACTTCAGAAGAGTCAAGAAAAATCAAGTTCTGTATTTAATTACTGGATGCAATCTTCCAACAATGTTAATATTGCAAGTTTTGTGGTTAGTCAAGAGATTGCTAAGAGAGGAAAACCATATAAAGATGGTGAATACATAAAAAGTTGTTTTATAAATGCATCCGAAGAGCTATTTTGGGATTTTAAGAACAAAGCAGATATGTTCTTAAAAAAATTAAAGAGTTAATTTAAAATTAAAGAGTTAATTAAAGAGTTACCATTGTCTGCTAAACCAGTGAAAGATAGAACAGTCAAAATATCTTCGAATATAACCAACCAGCAAGTAGAAGATCTTAAATTGGTTTCAGCTTTATCAATAGCAGTTGACGAGTCTTGTGACATAAATGATACAGCGCAAGTTTCACTTTTTGTACGCTTTATTTCATCTACAGGTCCTAAAGAAGAACTTTTAGGATTATTGCCACTCAAAGGTCAAACACGTGGAGAGGATATAGCAAATGCTGTAATTGAGTGCATTGAAAAACATCATATTCCACTCGATAAAATTGTCTTAATTTCAACAGACAGGTTGAAAAGTATGACCGGCGTAAGAAACGGGTTTGTTGCTATTTTGAAAGAAAAAATCACGAGATACTTACTTACCATTGCATCATTCATCAAGAAGCGCTTTGTGCACAGACATTTCCAGAAGAAATTTGCAAAGTTATGGAATTGGTGATTAAGATTATCAACTCCATTATAGCTAAAGCTCTTAATCATCGCCAATTTAAAGAATTTTTAGTTGAAATGGAGAGTGAGTACGCAGATCTGCTGCTGCATAACAAGGTACGTTGGTTATCAAGAGGAAACATTTTGAAACGTTTCGCTTCCTTATTAACAGAAATTAAAGCATTTCTCCTTGAGAAAGGTGTTCACTATCCAGAACTAACGAACGATCAGTGGATCCAGAAATTTTATTTCATGGTAGTCATTACATCTCACCTAAATCAGCTTAATCGTAAACTACAGGGGAAAGGAAGCACAGTTTTTTGATGTTAGAAGAAATTATTTCATTCAAAAACAAATTATCTCTTTTTGCTCAAGATTTTGAAAGAGAAACTTTGATTCACTTTCCAAGCCTGTTGAAACATTGCCAAGAAAATAATTCTGATATTGACATTTGCTATTTCAAAACAACACTTTTAAATATGAGGGAAGCTTTTCTCAACAGGTTTCAGGAATTCAGAAACAGCAAAGCGATGGTAGCCTTGGCTAAAAAAACCTCTCAATGCTACTGTAACAGAATTAAATTTTTCTCCCTTTAATATTGACATGGGCAACTTTGAAATGCAATTGCTGGATTTAAAAAACAAAGAACTGTGGCGCTTAAAATTTGAACGTCTTTGTGCTGATACAGAAATATTTGAGAAAAACAAATGTGAACTTAGTTCACAGCACAAGTGGTCTGCTTTGAAAGACCTGGAGAAGGAAGATATGTTGATTTTTAACACCTGGAATAGTATTCCTGACTCATATAATCAACTGAAAAAACTAGCGTTTGCTGTTCTTTCCTTATTCGGGTCTACATATTTATGCGAACAATCATTTTCAAGCATGAACCTTATCAAGAGTAAATTGAGAAGTCATCTTATTGATGAAAACCTGGAATCGTGCCTAAAATTAGAAACAACAACATACAAACCTGACTTACCCAAACTTTCCAAGGAGATGCAAGGCCATTGTTCACATTAGTGTTTGTCAGTCATTGTCATGATTTAATTTTATGGATATTGTAAGATAAATTGTAAGGAATTTAATTTTATCAATAAATAATATCGTTATTAAGTATGATATCAAGTTTTATTGAACGTACCTATAGTTTAACCAAGACTTAAAACTTTAAGTAAAGTTTATTAAGTTAATTTTAGGGAACGTTGTGGAGTGAAAGAAGATGTGTCGAGGATTGAGAAAGGTATGTTGAGATGGTTTGGACATATAGAGAGGATGAACGAAAGGAGATAGACGAAACAAGTATACAAGATGAGTGTGGATGGGAGAGTTGGAAGGGGTCGACCTCAGCGAACGTACCTCAATCAGATTGAGGACGTTTTTAGCAAAGGCCAGGTTAGGAGTACCCTAATTAAGTTAATAACAATGTACCTACCTAATAGTTTAAGTTTAAAAAATTTGGCTCTCAAAAGAAATTTCAATCGTTGTACCGTTGATATTTGGCTCTGTTGACTAATGAGTTTGCCAACCACTGGCCTAAAGTATCCAATTAAATGTATTTATAATATTGGATACTAAAAAAAAAAAAACTAATGGAAAACTTATTTGAAAATATCCTTTGTAATCTAGAGCTGAGAGTAAGACTGCATAATGTGACATAAATATCCCTTCTTTTATAGCCATTTTATAATAAATAACCAAATCAAAATTAAAACATTATGTAAAAATAAACAAATTGATAACATCCCTGACTGAAGATGAAAGAAGATACTTTCCAATTGGGGGACATTTCCCTATTTGTGTCCTCAATAGGGAGAAATTAAGAAATGCATTCCTGAATTGCTCAAACTCTGCTTGGGGAATTGTAATCATGAAACCTACCAAGAGCAGAGAATTCCTTTAAAATTTTCAAAGAAAAAATATGTATTATCATTAAGCTGACAAATGCATGTATTATTTAAAATTAAATGCGTGTGACTATTCTTATTTTAAGAGAGAAATGGAGATTTGATATGCATACCATGGAGGATATGAGTGATTTCACAGAGAATGAACACACCCCAGAGAATGATTCTGAAAAAAGCCTGTGATAGAATAGACATATAACTCTAGGTTCTATGCTGTTTCCTTCTGCATGTTGCCTAACACCCACCTCATCTTCACCCTGTGCACACCCGCAGCCATCCCAAATCTCCCTCATCCTCAGACTTAACCTCCCTCAACCTCATGGCTTTTCCAGGAGTTGGGTGCTCTGGTCTAGGGTAAGAATGTCCACTTTAAACATCACTTAGCGCCCAAGCCTGTTTGGCTCAGTGGATAGAGTGTCAGCCTGCAGACTGAAGAGTCTCGGGTTCGATTCCGGTCAAGGGCACATGCCTGGGTTGTGGGCTCGATCCCTTGTGGGGGGTGTGCAGGAGGCAGCCGATCAATGATTCTCTCTCATCTATGATGTTTCAATCTCCTTCTCCCTTTCTCTCTGAAATCAATAAAGATTTAAAAAAAAAATAAACATCACTTAGCAATTTTTCTTAAAAACTGAAAATGTAATTGTTTCTTTTTATATACAACATTAAAAACAACCCAGCAGTTAACGTGTGATGTCACATATGTAGGTCAAAATGGCAGATCCAATACACATCTCTAATTTTGCTCCCTCCCATTAAAATGGCAATAAAGAGATTTTTGCTTTTAAAGACATAAATCCCCATGGGGGGCCCCCACTGGCACCCGCCTTGGCTGGCCTGGCGCCACCCTCTCGCCGGCCCCGCCAACTGGCAGGGCGATTGGAGGGCGGCACCGGCCCACTTGCAGGCCAGCCATGCCCCCAACCGCCACCCGCTCACCAGCCGGGCCCACCCTCTGCAGGCTGACTGGCGGGGTGATTGTGAGGGCCCCCCCGCTGGTACTGCCTTGGCTGGCCTGGGGCCTGAGAGCTGGGGGAAGCTCCTGCATTGAGCGTCTACCCACTGGTGGTCAGTGCGCATCATAGCGACCAGTCTTTCCACCAGTCGTTCCACCATTTGGTCGATTTGCATATTAGACTTTCATTATATAGAATATCCAGAATAGGCACATCCATGGAGACAAAAAGTAGACGCATGCCTACCAGAGGCTGCGGGGGAAGAGGAAGTGGGGTTTCGTTGTGGGACGAGGAAATGTTCTGGAATTAGATAGGGGTGATTTTTGCACAACTTTGTGAATATACTAAAAACCACTGAATTGCATACTTTAAAAGGGTGAATTTTATAGTTTGTGGATTCCATCTCAATAAAAAATGAAATAATGTTGCTCTAATTCTTACAATGAAATACTTAGAAAAATAAGAAAATTGAATCAAAAAGTAAGAAACAAATAGACACCAAGACACGGGGTCCCTGTTCCCGAGACACATCAAATTCTTCACATGGTCTCCCTGAATTGCCCCCCCCCCCCCCCCCCGCCCAAACTAGGCTTGAGGGAAGGAGGAGTATAGTGCAAGTGAGCTCCCTAGTCTGGAGAACCTGACAGGAGAGACCTTAGAACAGCGTTTATGGAGAAGTGGGAGAGACTCTCAATTAAATAATCACAAATGTGATCAGTGTGATGAATAAATGGTACAGGTAGCTAAATTTCTGATAGTCTGAGAAGTCAGTGGTTGGTGGTGGTTGCCTTGGGGACATTTAAAATAAGACCTAAAGAATGAGAGAGGATTAGGTAGGTGAACAGTGGCTGGTAAGGTGGGCTAGGATGATTGAATGTGGGAAATACATAAATGCACAGACCCTGTGATGGGAGGTACTATAAACAGTACAAGGAATGGACAGAGGGTGTGTGTGGCTACAGAGAAGAGGTCCATTGAGAGAATAAACCAAACAGATCACCAAGGTTTGGACTATGTGGGGTTTTCAGCCATGGTCCATTGAGTCACTCTCTGCCAAGGGAAACAGGTGAATATAGAGAGATTTACACCAGACAATGGCAACAGCTGAACATTTTAATTCTCTAGGGTGTTATATCTCAGAAGAGCATAGGACAGGAATTCTTGTTCCAACCAGAGTCTGGGTCTCACTTCGAGGGAAAGTACCCAATAGCTATGAGAAGAAAGAAAGTACACAGGTGACACACTAACTTAGCTATGTGACTCTGAGCAAGTCATGTCCCCCTTCTGAACCCCACCTCCTCCTCTAGCCACCAAGAACTTGGGCCCAACACTTTGTAAGAATTTGTTGAATCTTTGGAGATAAACAGACTCACTTTCCAGCCATGAGCTTTGTCTAGAGGGGAGCTATTATTTTTCCCCTTTAAAAGGTCTCTTGAAATATAAGAACATCATTTAAAAGTGAGATTTTGCTGTAGATGGATATGTTCCAGTATTAGATGAGAAGGGGAATAAAACCACATCCATTTAAAATCTGACAGAGGACCAGGGAGAATAAAACCCTCTTGGTCTAATGACGGGACTAAATTGGGTTCTGTTTCAAGTTGCCATTGAGTTTCTGAGTTCTTTAGAAGGAAGATAAAACAACCTCAAAAAGAATGATGTATATAATGGATTAATTTCCAGAGCATTCACAGATGCCATTTATGTTGCAAGTCTTCTTTCCAGAATTGTTTTCAATTTTTAATTGAGGGGTTATTTTAAAGCAAATAGATGAACCTGGTGAAAGGGAGAAAGAGTGAGGAGGGAGTGTGGGAAAGAGGCTTTGTAATGACTTCCATGTGAGGACAGCCTGGGACCCCGTTCTCCAACCTCATCTCCTTCCATCCTTTCTTTGACTTTATGGTTGGAACACATCATAATTCCCCAACTTGTACACTATTTCAAGCCTGTGGGGTCTTACTTGGACTGCTCTGTGTCCAAGTAGACAAGTAGAGCTCTTTATCCCTCCTTTTGGTACGGATTCAAAACCCTCTGCCTTATCCCCTGTAAAAAGAAGAGAGGAGAAGAGCCCTGATTAGTTTGGCTCAGTGGATAGAGTGTTGGCCTGCAGACTGAAGGGTCTCAGGTTCGATTCCAGAGAGAGAGAGAGAGAGAGAGAGAGAGAGAAAGAGAGAATAGTTTCAGATCTATAAAATTATTATGAAGATAGTTCAGGAAGTTCCCCCTATTATTAATATCTTACATTAACATGGTACATTTGTTATAATGAACCGGTATTGAAACCTAACTAAAGTCCATACTTTATTCAGAGTTCCTCAGTTTTTACCTGAAGTCCTCTTTCCATTCCTGAATCCCATCCAGAATACACTTTACATTTAGTCATCTGTCTCCTAGGGCAGTGGTTGGCAAACCGCGGCTCACGAGCCACATGCGGCTCTTTGGCCCCTTGAGTGTGGCTCTTCCATAAAATACCACATGCGGCGCGCACGTACAGTGCCATTGAAACTTCGTGGCCCATGCACAGAAGTCGGTTTTTGGAAAGGAGATAGACAAAACAGGTATACAAGACGAGTGTGGATGGGAGAGTTGGAAAGGGTCGACCTCAGTGAACGTACCTCAATCAGATTGAGGACGTTTTTAGCAAAGGCCAGCTTAGGAGTACCCTAATTAAGTTAATAACAATGTACCTACCTATATAGTTTAAGTTTAAAAAATTTGGCTCTCAAAAGAAATTTCAATCGTTGTACCGTTGATATTTGGCTCTGTTGATTAATGAGTTTGCCGACCACTGATCTAGACGAGTCTCAACTGGGCTGACTGGGCACTTCAAGTCTCTGCCACGTATCTGTTCCATGCCAGTAGGCTACTCAGGAATGTCCTCATGGAGATGACAGAAGCACAAGAAAGAGCAAGGCCTCTCAAGTTGTAGACTTAGAAGCACCATACTTGGACTTCTGCTTCAATCTATTACCCAAAGCCAGGCACATGGTCAAGTCAGGAGACAGAGGCAGAGGACACTTCAAAGTTAAATGCCCAAGGGGGTGGATGCAGAGAGGGTAAAAGATCATTCAACCCATCAACAAGACCTATCAATCCTACCTTGGAAATACTTTCCACACCTGTCCAATACTCCTTCTATCTTATTGCTACCACCACTTCAATTCACCATGATCCCTCTTACCTATCACCACCTGACTGCTCTGTCCAAATCTTTCTTGTCCATTCCTTCTCAGACCATTCTCAATGCAGCAACGAGAATAAACTTAAAAAAGAACACCCTGCTCTGACCATTCATTTAATTAAGTCTGCCAAATGGTTTCCCATTGTTCTCAGGATAAAGGTGAAAATCCAGAGTAAGGCCTGAATTGTTTTCAATTTTCAATTGAGGGGTTATTTTAAAGCAAATAGATGAACCTGGTGAAAGGGAGAAAGAGTGAAGAGGGAGTGTGGGAAAGAGAGGCTTTGTAATGACTTCCATGTGAGGACAGCCTGGGAGCCCTTTCTCCAACCTCATCTCCTTCCATCCTTTCTTTCACTTTATGTTTGGAACACATCATAATTCCCCAACTTGTACAGTATTTCAAGCCTGTGGGGTCTTACTTGGACTGCTCTGTGTCCAAGTAGACAAGTAGAGTTCTTTATCCCTCCGTTTGGTACGGCTTTAAAACCCTCTACCTTATGCCCTATTAAAAAAAAGAGAGGAGAAGAGCACAGATTGGTTTGGCTCAGTGGATAGAGCAGGTTTTTGGAGCAGGAGCAGGTTTTTGGAGCAGAAGCAGGTTTTTGGAGCGGGTGAGGAGGGGGAGAGGGTGAGGAGGGGATAACTTGTAGGTCAAAAAAGAAAGCAAAAGGGAAATTAGAAAGTATTTTGAACTGCATGAAAATGAAAACAATATATCAACATTTGTGATGCAACTAAGGCAATATTTAAAGGAAATTTATTTATTTATTTAAAATAATTTTTATTTATTGATCTTAGAGGAAGAGAGAGATACATCAATTTTTTGTTCCACTTATTTATGCATTCATTGGTTGCTTCTTGTATGTGCTCTGACTGGGACCAAACTTTCAACCGTGGTGTATTGCTATGATTCTATAACCAACTAAGCTACCCAGCCAAGGCAAAATAATTTTGAAAAAGAACAAAATAGGAGGACTCACGCTTCCCAATTTCAAACTTATTACAAGGCTACAGTAATCAAAACAGTGTGGTACTAACATAAGGATAGACATACAGGTCAATGGAATAGAATTGAACAACCAGAAATAAACCCATACATTTATGATCAATTGATTTTCAACAAGAAATAATGTACCATTCAATGAGCAAAAAACAGTCTCTTCAACAAATGATGCTGGGACAACTGGATGTCCAAATGCAAAAGAATAAAGCTGAACCATTACCTCAAACCATAGATAAAAATGAACTCAAAATGGATTAAAGACCGAAATATAGGAACGAAACTGCCGGGAGCCGGTCCATCCTTGCTGCTTGACACAGTTGCTGCAGGAAAGAAACATCTGCACAGCATATGTTTCAAGGGACCTGGCATATATAGCATATTGTTCTTAATATGTTTGCTCTCTTTAGCGCCATGTGTTTTAACCAAGGTCACCTCTCCGAGAAAGGTTGTTTCCCCAGGTGGGGATCTTTCCCTGAGGTTAGGGATGGGATACAACCCCTTAATTAAGTGCCAGGCGGGTAGTTAAGCTACATAATCTTTACTCCCTGGAATGGAGATAAGAAACGCCCTAACCTTTGTAATAGAAATTGACAGGATTAAAATCGGCTGGTATAAATATGGATGTAACAAGACAATAAACATCAGATCCTGATCAGTTCCTAACCAGAACTCCGACCAGAACTTTGGCTGGAGATCCTGGCTAGAGGTCCTGACTAGGCTGCTGATCAACTGAAGGCTGTCTTCGTGTCATTCCTTCTTCGCCGACTCCGTCCACACCTTTGGGGACCCCTGGACCCGCTGGGATTGGACCCCAGCACGAAACTATAAAACTCTTATAAGAAAACATAGGGCTAAATCTTCAAAACCCTGGATTTGACAATGGTTTTTAGATATGACACCCAAAGCACAAATAACAAAAGAAAAAATAGATAAATTGGTTTCATCAAAATTAAAAGTTTTTGTGCATCAAAGGATACTAGTAAGAGAGTGGAAAAAGATAACTCATAGAACAGAGAAAAATATTTGCAAATAATATATCTGATAAAGGACCAGTAGCTAGAGTATACAAACACCTCTTACACTCAACAACAGAAAAACAAACAACCCAATTAAAAATGGGACCCTAAAGAAAAAAGAAAAAAATAATAAGTAAACAATCTAAAAAAATGCTCATAATATGTTCAGTTTTAAAAAGTTATCAAATAGTGTATACTGCATGATTTCATGTGTTTGTAGATATAGATGCTGAGATAGATTAATAGATCAATCTATCAATAAATTGATGTATAGGGTAGATGTAGATATATTTGCAAATATAAATGTATAGAAATATATGTAGCTCTAAAATGTTTATATGTATATGTATATCTATATGTTTATATCTAGGTAAAATGTTAATAAAGATGGAATTTGGGGTGATTTAAAAAAAATGGGGCCTTAGCTAGTTTGGTTCAGTTGGAAGAGTGTCGGCCTACGGACTGAAGGGCTCCGGGTCCTGGGTTCAATTCTGGTCAAGGGCATGTACCTCAGTCACAGGCTCGATCCCCAGTCCTGGTCGGGGCATGTAGAAAGGCAACCAATCAATGTATCTTTCTCACATCAATGTTTCTCTCTCTCTCCCTTCCATTCTCTGTAAAAATCAATAGAAAAATATCCTCAGGTGAGGGTTAAAAACAATTTATTTTTAATGGGCAAAGGACTTCACTGAATATTTCTCCAAAAAGACATATATATGTCAAATAAGCATATGAAAAGATGTTCAACATTATAGTCATTTGGCAAATGCAATTCAAAATCCCAATGAGATTCCACTTCATACCTACTAGGATGCAACAATGTAAAAAAATGAAAATAACAAGGGTTAGCAAGGTTGTGGAGAAAATGGAATCTTTGTACATTGCTTGTGGGAATGTAAAATGGTGCTGCTGCTGTGGAAAATAGTTTGTAGTTTCTCAAAGAGTTTAGCATAGAATTACCAGATGTGTCCTAGCAGGTGTGGTTCAGTCTGTTGGGCGCCATACTGTGCACCAAAAGGTCACTGGCTCCATTCCCTGTAAGGGTACATGCCTGGGTTGTGGACTCCATCCCTAGTGAGGGGCATGCAGGAGGTAGCCAGCCTATCGATATCTCGCTCTCACACCTGTGCTTCTTTCTCTTTCTCTAAAAACAAACAAACAAATAAATAAATCTTAAATAAAAAAGAAAAAGAATTATCAAATGACCCAGAAATTCCTCTCCTAAGTATTATATACCCAAAAGAATTGCAAACAGGTCTTCAAACAAAAAACTTATACATGAAGATTAACCAAAGAACTTACATGCATATAAGCAAAACCCAAGGACACAGACAATAGTGTGAGGAAGGCCTGGGGGTATGTGTGTGGTGGTGAACTGTAAATCTACTTTTGTCCTGACTTGTATATATTGGAATATTATTCAGCCATAAAAGGAATAAAGTATTGATACATGGTACAATATGAATGAACTTTAAAAACATTATGTAAGTAAAAGAGGCCAGGCATAAAAGGTCACATATTGAATATTTCCATTTATATGAAATATCCAGAAGAGGCAAATTCATAGAGACAGAAAGCAGATTAGTGGCTGCCAGAGCCAAGCAGGAAGGAGGAGGTGGGGAGTGACTGTTTAATGGGTACAGCTTTGGGATAATGAAAATGTCCTGGAACTAGATAGTGGTGATAGTTGATAGTGATAAGTTTAAGATAAAATGTGTATGACATGTACACCAAAACTACAAAATACTGTTAAGAGAAATTAAAGACCCAAGTAAGTGGAGAGAAAAAGATTCCCTATCTTTAAGATGTCATTTCTCGCCCAACCAGCGTGGCTCAGTGGTTGAGCATTGACCTGGAGGTCATGGTTCAATTCTGGGTCAGGGCATATGCCTGGGTTGTGGGCTTGATCCCCAGTGTGGGGCATGCAGGAGGCAGCCGATCAATGATTCTCTCTCATCATTGATGTTTCTCTCTCTCTCCCTTCCTCTCTGAAATCAATAAAAATATATATTTTATTATTATTTTTTAAAAATATATTTTATTGATTTTTTTACAGAGAAGAAGGGAGAGAGATAGAGAGTTAGAAACATCAATGAGCTGCCTCCTGCACATCTCCCACTGGGGATGTGCCCGCAACCCAGGTACATGCCCTTGACCGGAATCGAACCTGGGACCTTTCAGTCCGCAGGCCGACGCTCTATCCACTGAGCCAAACCGGTTTTGGCAATAAAAATATATATTTTAAAAAAGATGTCATTTCTCCTAAAAATGATCTATATATTCAATACAAGTTTTCTTAGCAGCAGAACTATTGACATTTGGGCCAAATAATTCTTTGTTGTGAGAGGCTATCCTGTGCATTGTAGAATATTTAGCAGAATCCCTGGCCTCTGCCTACTAGATTCAAGTAGCCACTCCCAGCTGAGACAACCAAAAATGTCTCCAGACATTGCTTAATATTTCTTTCAGTGGTTAAGAACCACTAATTTGTCTAAATAAATAAATAAATGAATAAATAAATAATTTGAGCTACTTTAAAATGAAGCCAGAGCTGCCATGACAGAAGAACCGACTTGCACATCTTATTCCTCAAACCTCTGTAATGTTAAAACAGGGCAAAAGAATCTTTGGGCTGGGACTAAAGCAACCTGTGCCCCAAAGAACTGTTTGCAAAAATAGCAAAAAAGCAGGTATTATGACTACCAGCTGAAAACTAAAAACATTGTTCAAAATTGACATCACTATGTTATGTTATTGCACCAATAGAATTGCTTTCCTTCTATTGACATAATTGTTCCTTTCCTTTCTCATAAATACCCATTTTCTTTATCTCCTAATCAGAAGACAGCTTCTGCCTAAATCAGTGCATCCTGAATAGCTATTTTTATTAATCTCAAATAAATGCTTGTTGACTCCCATTTTGAAAAGCCTTTTTATTTTTAGGTTAACATATCCAATGCAATTCCAATTAAAATCCCACTTGTAGAAATTGGCAAGGTGATTCTAAAATTTAGATGGAAATGCAAAAGACCTAGAAAAGTCAAAACAATTTTGAAAAAGAACATAGTTGGAGGACTGTATTTATAAGCCTGTTTCCAAGACTTATAACGCTATAGAAATCAAGACATTGTGATATGGTAAAAGATGATCAATGGAACAGAACAGAGTACAAAAATAGGCCCACAGAATTACAACTAATTAATTTTGACCAAGTTTCCTAGGTCATTCAATGGGGAATAAATTTTTTCAACAAATGATATTAGAATAATTGGATATTGACATGCAAAGAACAAAATTAACCCCAATTTTTACTTCTCAGCATGTAAAATATTACTGTAAAATGGATCATAGACCTAAATGTAGGAGCTATTATAAAACTGCTAGAGGGGGGAAAAAGAGAATCTTAGTGACCTTGTATAAGGCAAAATTTTCTTAAATAGAACACAAAAAGGAAGAACTATAAAAGAAAAGATTTGATAAATTAAACTGTATTAGTTTTCTAAGGCTGCCATTACATTACCCCAATGTATTTTCTCACATTTCTGGAGGTTAGAAGTCCAAAATCAATGTGTCACACTCCCTTTGAAGGCTCCAAGGGAGAATCCTTCCATGGTTTTTCTAGCTTCTGGTGGCTCTTGGTGTTCCTAGGCAGCATGTGATATTGTGATTTATAATAAGAAATATAGGCCCTGGCCAGATAGCTCAGTTGGTTAGAGTGTCATCCTGATAAGCTAAGGCTACAGGTTCCATTCCCTGTCAAGGCACATGTAAGAAGCAACCAATTAATGCATAATAAGTGGAACAACAAATAGATGTTTCTCTATCTTTTTTTTTCTTTCTCTCTTCCCCCTTCCTCTCTCTCTAAAAAAAAAGGAAAAAAGATATATGTGGTCTTAGTCCATTTCTGACACAGAGCTCCTAAAACTCTTGGAATGTCCCAAGTGCTGGTAGCAACAAACCTGTCTTTTGTTATGTTCATGCGGTGCACCTAGGGATGAGGGCTGGTTGCCAAGAGAACCAACCTGTGATTAGAGGATTGGTAATTTCAGCCCCAACCCCACTTCAGGGGAGGGGAGAGAGGCTGGAGGTTGAACTAATTGACAATAGCTGATGATTTAATCAGGCATGCCTACGTAATGAAACTTCCATAAAAACCCAAAGGGAAGTGTTGGGGAACCAGAATGTTTCCACATGCCACTGTGCCAGGCCCCAAGATCCATGAGAACAGAAGCTCATTTGTTCAGGACCTCATCCTGTGTATCTCTTCATCTGGCTATTGATTTGTATCCTTTGATCCTTTTCAGTAAACCAGTAATCTAGTGTGTAAAGGTGTTTCCTGAGATCTGTGAGCTATTCTGGCAAATTAACTGAATCCAAAGAGGGAGTTGTGGAACCTCCAATTTATAGTCAGTTGGTCAGAAGCAAAGGTAACAACCTGGACTTGCAATTGGCATCTGAAGTTGAGGGCAGTCTTGTGGGACCAAGTCTTTCACCTGTGAAATTTGATGTTATCTCTGTGTAGATAGTGTCAGAATCTAGTTGAATTGTAGGACATCCAGCTTGTGTGAGAGAATTGCTTAGTGGTGTGGGGGGAAACCCCACATACTAGAATTGATACCAGAACCTATTTACTGCATAATTGCAATCTCTGCCTCCATCTTCACGTGCCTTCTTCTCTGTGACTCTATTCATCTTTCCCTGCTTCATAAGGTTAGTATTACTGGATTTAGGGTATACCCTAATCTAATAGGATCTCATCTCAATCCTTACCTTAATTACATCTACAAAGATCCTATTTCCAAATGAGATCAGTTTCTGAGGTTCTGGGTGAACCTGAATGTTGGAGGAATAGTGTTCAATCCACTACATGGAGTTTGTCACAATTAAAAATGTTTGCTTTTTAAAAGAAAAAGCAATCCAGAGACTGAAAGAAAATAATTTATGAAGCATACATCTAACAAAGGGCTTGTACCCAGACTATATAAAGAATTCTTACAACCCTATAATAATAAGACAAACAATCCAATTTAAAAAATGGGTACCCTAGCTGGTTTGGCCAGTGGATAGAGTGTTGGCCTGCAGACTGAAGGGTCCCAGGTTCAATTCCAGTCAAGGGGACATGCCCGGGCTGAGGGCTCAATTCCCCAGGAAGGGTGTGCAGAAGGCAGCCAATCAATGATTCTCTCTCATTGATGTTTCTATCTCTCTATCCCCTTCTCTCTGAAATCAATAAAAATATATTTAAAAAATAATAAATAAAATAAATAAAAAATGGGTAAAAGGCCCAGCCGGCATGGCTCAGTTGGTTCGATTCCCATTCAGGGCACATGTCTGGGTTGCAGGCTTGATCCCCAGTGTGGGATGTGCAGGAGGCAGCTGCTCAATGATTCTTTTTCATCACTGATGTTTCTCTCTATCCCTTCTTCTCTGAAATCAATAAAAATATATTTAAAAAATAAAAAATGAGTAAAAGATTTGAACAGACACTTTACCAAAGGAGATATACAGATGGTAAATATTCTCATGAAAACAGATTCAACAATGTTAGACATTAGGAAAATGTAAATTAAAACCACAATGAGATATCATTACACACCTACTAGAATGATTGAACTTAAAGGACTGTAATATCAAATATTGGTGGAACCCTCATATATTGCTGCTGAGAATGCAAAATGGTATAACTATTTTGGAAAACAGTTTGGCAGTTTCTTATAAAAATTAAATATAGCCTAGCCAGTGTTGCTCAGTGGTATGAACCAGGAGGTTAGGATTTGATTCCTGGGTCAGGGTACATGCCTGGGTTGCGGGCTTGATCCCTAGTAGGAGCCGTGGAGCCGTGCAGGAGGCAGCCCTTTGGTATTTCTCCCTCTCCTTTCCTCTCTCTAAAAATCAATAAAACATATTAAAAAAAAAAATATATATATATATATATATATAATTGGGGACAGTGGAATAAGGAAGGACTAAGGATAGAAGAAGCAACAGGAAAGAGCCTAGGTCTCTCTAGAAAGTCAGAGACAAGGGGCCTTGGAGACAGGGTAGGGGGTTAGCCCTGATGAGTGAGCTGTTGCTGCCCATTGGTCCCCCGATTGCAAGTCATCTAGTGGAGTCCCTTAGAGCTAAGGAGATGCAGGCCTGAGAGGGAAGAAGAGGGAAAAGGGAAAGGCACTGGTATGCTCCCAGGAGGGAGAGTGTGCTGTGCTGTGCTGTAACTATCTTATTGAATGACACACTGAATTTAAAAGAGATCATGTAAAACCTTGGTTTGTTTTAGTTAGTTTGTCATGAAAAATTTAGTCATCCTAGAAAATATTTTAGTTACATCTAAAATAATAACGTGCTTTGGTCATTGCAACATATTTGTTTCCTACTAATGACATGATTTTGGGATGAGTATTGAGAATGGGTAAAAATAATTGTATTTAAGTATTGTTTCCTTAAGATAAATGCTTTCTTTGATAATTCTTAGAGGATGTAAGAAGCCTTATTTCACCATCGTACTGGATTGTATATTTTATTCTGACCATAATATGAGCCAAAGTATTCCATTTCTTTAAAAAAATTTTTACTCTGAAGTTAATAACATGACCTGTTTTCCTGAATCTTTTTTTAAAATTTAATTTATTGATTTTAGAGACAGAGAGGAAGGGAGAGAGAAACATGCATCCATTCGTTGCTTCTTGTATGTGCCCTGACCCGGGATCGAACCTGCAACCTTGGCATATCAGATAATGCTCTAATCAACTGAGCTACCCAACCAGGGCTAAAAATACCCCATGTCTAAAGCAAAGTTTCACTCTTCACAGAAGTATCTATACTAATAAAAGGGTGATATGCTAATTAGACCGGGAGACCTTCCAGATGTCCTTCCGGACAAAGCCATGGTGGCGGGGCCGAGGCAGACGCGGTTAGGGGCTATCAAGCCAGGAGGGAAGGGCAGTTGGGGGCGAGCAGACCGGCAGGGGGCCAGTTGGGGGCGATCAGGTTGGGGGGGGCAGTTGGGGGTGAGCAGGCCAGTGGGGGTGGCAGTTGGGGGCAATCAGGCTGGCAAGGGAGGGCAATTGGGGGTGAGAAGGCCGGCATGCAGAGTAGTTAGGGACGATCAGGCAGGCAGGCAGGCAGGCAGGTGAATGGTTAGGAGCCAGCGGTCCTGGATTGCGAGAGGGATGTCCAACTGCCAGTTTAGGCCCGATCC
>NW_005871054.1:2586389-2634842 GCF_000147115.1 Myotis lucifugus | reverse complement strand
AATAATGGGTGTGCTTTTCTTTTTTTTAGTTTGTTGGAGGCTATCGTACTTTTCCCAAGCAGGTTAATTTAGGAAGAGGACTCAGAGAAGTTGAGGATAGGAAAACTGACTTCCTCAAAGCTATCCATAACTGAGCACATCTTGGAAAGCATTCTGTACTCCCAGAGGATGAGAACCCCCAATTTGAAGACCACAGGGTGGACTAAAAAATGGCTTAATTTGGCTTAAGAAAACATTGCCACCTAGTGGCAACTACTTCAAGTTGTAGACACAAGGACCTAAAGGTTTCCTTGACCCTTTGAGGACACCTCTGAATCAGTCCCAAGTAACAAAATATCTTACATTTATACATTATACTTTACATTGTTCTTTCTATATATACTAGAGGCCTGGTGCACGAGGGGGGGTCCCTCAGCCCTGATTGCGAGAGGGCACCGGCCAGGCTAAGGGACCCCACTGGTGCATGATCCGGGCCGGGAAGGGACACAGGAGGTTGGCCAGCTGGGGAGAGACCGCGGGAAGGCTCCAGGGCATGTCCGGCTTAGTCCTGATCGGCTGGACCCCAGCAGCAAGCTAACCTACTGGTTGGAGCATCTGCCCCCTTGTGGTCAGTGCACATCATAGTGCGCTCACTATGAATGCTGGAATCAGGATTTGCATCAGGACTAATGTGTATCAGTGTTCTTGCCATTACATCATGGCATAGTAAATGTAAATGTCATAAGGATATTTGGATGAATCCTGGAATCTTTACAGTACAGGATGAGGTCAGTCATGGGGAAAGGTGCTTTCCAAGCAAAATGATTCACTGAATTAAAAGGTCGACTAGACAGAAGGACCGCCCCTTCCAATCTGATGCTGGTAATCTGTTATAATTTTGCAAATTAGATTAAGAAATTTACTAAAAGGAGAGAAACCAAGATGGCGGCATAGGTAAACACCTGAAATTGCTGCCTCGCACAACCACTTCAAAAATACAACTAAAAGACAAAACAGACATCATCCAGAACCACAGGAAGGCTGGCTGAGTGGAAATTCTACAACTAGAAGGAAAGAGAAAAGCACTGAGACTCAGAGGAGGTGCGGAAGTAAAGTGCAGAGGTACGGAGGCTCGAGCACATGGAAAGGGGCTGGCAACGGAGGCCGGTGTCTTTTTCAATCGGGAGGGAGGCACAAGCTCCCGACGGCCCTGACTCCAGTTCCAGGCGAGTCTCTGGGGACCCAGACTCATACGGGGAGAAACTGGACTGTCTGGCAGTGGGTGGAACTCGAGGGCGGCTTTCTCTCAGAGGTGCTTGCAGCGATTACCAGGACACTGAGACCCGGGACCTCTTAGGGCAGGACTGAGGATCAGCCATAGCTGTTTGCTCCGCCCTGTTGATTCCCTGAGACCCTGCCCCACCCAAGCTGTGCATAGAGGCTTTTGCATATGAATGGCCTGGCCCTTTGAGATCTAAAATTACCTAACAAACTGCAGCTGGGTCAGAAAGACCCAGAACATCCAAAAGAAGGCCCAAGGCCCCACAGCAGCTTGCACTGCTTCACAGCTGGGCCTCATCTGGACACCTCCAAAACCCAAACAAGGAAGAGGAACCTGCAGATCTCTCCATAGCTCCTGCTGGGTAGCCTCAGGCAGAGGCAAAATTAGCACCTCCTTAGAGATCCAAGAGCCAGTGTACACAGTGGTCAGAGTGGGACCATCCAGATTACAACTCCTCAGATCCATAAGGGACACACTCAGGGGGCAGACTCAGTGAGCACCAAAGCCCCACTGAAGCAAGTCTTGCCCCAGAAGGGTGTCTTCAGCACAGAAGTTCTCCCACTGTAGACACAGGTGATTCTCACAGACAATTGGCCTGGAGGTCAATTCCTCCCAGTGATACCTACAACAATCAAGGCTTAACTACAACAAGACTGTGCACACAGCCCACAAAGGGGTGCACCAAGAGTGTTCACCCCAGGTAATTGGGGAGGCTGAGCCACTGGGCCCTATAGGACACCTAGCACAGAAAGCCACTCTATCAACACAGGAAAGCATAAAAAATGCGGAGACAAAGAAACAGATCACAAATGACAGAAATGGAGGAAAGCAAACGACTGGATATAGAGTTCAAAACCAAGATTATAAGGTTTTTCAAGAATTTTCTAGAAACCGCCAATAAATTTAGTGAGACCCTGGAGGATATGAAAAAGGACCAACTAGAAATTAAGCATACATTAACTGAAATAAAGAATAATATACAGAGATCCAACAGCAGACAAGAGGATCCCAAGAATCAAGTCAAAGATTTGAAATACGAAGAAGTAAAAAACACCCAACCGGAAAAGCAAAAAGAAAAAAGAATCCAAAAATATGGAGATAGTGTAAGGAGCCTCTGGGACAACTTCAAGCGTCCCAACATCCGAATTATAGGGGTGCCAGAAGAAGAGAGAGAGCAAGATATTGAAAACCTATTTGAAGAAATAATGACAGAAAACTTCCCCTACCTGGTGAAAAAAAATAGACTTCCAAGTCCAGGAAGCGCAGAGAACCCCAAACAAAAGGAATCCAAAGAGGACCACACCAAGATACATCATAATTAAAATGCCAAGGGTAAAAGACAAAGAGAAAATCTTAAAAGCAGCAAGAGAAAAAATGTCAGTTACCTACAAGGGAGTACCCATACGATTGTCAGCTGATTTCTCAACAGAAACTATGCAGGCCAGAAGGGAGTGGCAAGAAATATTCAAAGTGATGAATAGCAAAAACCTACAACTAAGGTTACTTTATCCAGCAAAGCTATCATTCAGAATTGAAGGTCAGATAAAGAGCTTCACTGATAAGAAAAAGCTAAAGGAGTTCATCACCACCAAACCAGTATTATATGAAATGCTGAAAGGTA
This sequence comes from Myotis lucifugus, assembly GCF_000147115.1. Lineage (NCBI taxonomy): Eukaryota > Metazoa > Chordata > Mammalia > Chiroptera > Vespertilionidae > Myotis > Myotis lucifugus. The sequence goes on along the minus strand of NW_005871054.1, from coordinate 2,631,960 downwards.
TCCTTTAAAAAGAGGAAGAAGAAAAAGGTAAAGATAAAAATTATGAACAGCAAATACATATCTATCAACAAGTGAATCTAAAAATCAAGTGAATAAAAAGTCTGATGAACAGAGTAAACTGGTGAATATAATAGAATCAGGGGCATAGAAAGGGAGTGGACTGACAATTCTCGGGGCTGGGGGAAAGGAGTGTGGGGGGTGCAGGAAGAGACTGGACAAAAATCGTACACCTATGGATAAGAACAGTGGGGGGGTAAGGGCAGAGGGTGGGGTGGGAACTGGGTGGAGGGGAGCTATGGGGGGAAAAAGAGGAACAACTGTAATAATCTGAACAATAAAGATTTACTTTTTTTAAAAAAGAAATTTACTAAAAGGGTATTTAAAATGAAATTAAATGACCTGAATAACATTTCCCTGAGGAGTGTTATGAATGTAAGAAATATTCAAACCTGTGAAGAATTTTTGTGAGTTTATTTGAATCAAACTGTTGACAATTGCCGGGAAACAAAAATCTCAATGGATTGAGACAATGTTCTGGAGAATGGCAGTTTTGCACTTTATTTTATACATTACAATCAAAAGAGATGATGCATGAAATCCATTGTAGATGGATTAGGGAAGTGGAAGAAAGGAAAGGGTGGGAGGGACCTCTGGGACTGGATGAAAAGTAAAATGATAAACATACACATCTTTTACATAGGTTGGTACAGGATAGTTAACAGTCAACAATTAACATGTTCAAACAATGAGAGGATTTATGGTTTCCACCCTGGTGCATTGCATGAGTCCTGAGGGGTCTGGAAAAAGGGGAGTTACCCTGACACTTCAAAGAAATGTAATCATAGATGCAAAAGATAGTAAGACAGGCTTAAAGTAAAGACTGACCTTTGTCAGGGGATATTCTAGCCTAGGACATGACTACCTATCATAAACTGCTTTTAGTTAAAAAGTTTTAATTTCAGAACATTCTTGGTGGTTGTTTTAGGTCTCTGAGTTTGCAAGGACTTCCCTGAACTTGTCAGGTTTAGTAAGTGGCCCCTTTTTGTCCACAATACTTTGTCTGTTATCTTTATTGTCTATCTCCTCCCACTGAAATGTAAGCTTTATGAGGACAAGTATTTTTGTCTACTTTGCTCATTTCTGTATACCTACCACCTAGAACAGGACTTGGCACATGGTAGGTGCTCAATAAATAACTGTGAGTGAATTGAATGAAAATTCTTTTCCTCTTTGTCTCATATGGCTAGTCTCAATAAATACAGCCAGACTGGCCTGCTTTCTTTGTTGTTGTTAATCCTCATCCTAGGATATTTTTTTCTATTGATTTTTAGAGAGAGAAAAAAACATTGATGTGAAAGAGACACATCGATTGGTTGCCTCCAGAATGCGCCCCGACCAGGACAGGGATTGATCCTGCAACCCAGGTACATGCCCTTGACCAGGAATTGAACCAGAGACCCTTTGGTTCGTGGACTGATACTCTAGCCACTGAACAATACCGGCCAGGGCATGGTTTTCTTAGAGTCTGTCAGTTTTACTTGGCAGTTCATGAAGCAGGACTACTATGTGTCTTTGTTCTAGGAAATGGACTTCAAGTCACCTTCCCAGGGCCCAAGCTTCTCTGCAATGGGAAATCAAGGCATTTGCTAGGTATGTTAAATCGCATTTCTTAGGTCTACACTGCAACGCCATTTGTTAACTCTCTTGGGTAATATAGTGGGTAATGAGTTCAGGGTCTTGTTCAAATATCAGATTAGCTTTTCTCCATTCCTAACTACAAAATCCACCCTCTGATAAGCTGGCTCTCTGGCCTGTATGCAGCAGATTTCACCATGGGAGGGTGAGACGGGAGGGAGTAAAGGTTCTCAAACTCATCTCATTCCTGGCTAAAGAATGCCAAGTTCATTCCCTGCTGGTATTAAGTCAAGGGTGGGGATGCCTTATGAAAAGAACAGTGTATAACTGTGAAGGGCTAGAAAAATGCTGCTAAGTCACCAACTTCCGGTGAGAGCATGGGATCTAGGAAGGAGCAAGGTCCCTCAGCTCAGTAATCTCAGGAGGCATTCATGAAGGTCTAGTCTGTATATAGCATTACCCTGAAAGGAGCAATGAAGGATTCCTATGCTGCCCTTTACAGGGAGGCAGGGTGGGGAATGGTAGCTAACACCCTCTCCCCACTCCCTGAGCAGCCAGCATTCCTGCAGCATTGCCTGCATCCTTGGTCGCCACTGCCTCATTTTCTAGTCACTACTTCTGGACTCACTACCTTTCTAGCTTCTTCCCATACCCTTTGTTCCTCACCACAGGCCACCTCATGCACATCTTTCAGTCCTTGAATGGAACAAGTATTTCCCACCCCCAGACCTTTGCACATACTGTTCTGTCTCTACTCCCATAAAAAAGACACTTAGCTAACATTATCTATTTGGCCTTTGCATTTTGACCTCTCCCTATCTCAGAGCTTCTGTTTTCACCTATTAAGTGATCCAAATTACTTTTGCCAATGTAATCAAAGCTGTGTCTGTTTCTAAATGTATAAATTAATGTAGAGAGAATTGCTATTTTGTGACTAAGTCTTCTGTCTTCCTATCTAAGAACCTGATTGACCTTTCTATTTGTGCATGTTTTCTTTCTTTTTTAAATATATTTTTATTGATTTCAGAGAGGAAGGGAGAGGGAGAGATAGAAACATCAGTGATGAGAGAGAATCATAGATCGGCTGCCTCCTGCACGCCCCCTACTAGGCACGGAGCCCGCAATCCCTAGCATGTGCCCTTGACTGGAATTGAACCTGGGACCCTTCAGTCCACAGGCTGATCAATGCTCTATCCACTGAGCCAAACCAGCTAGGGCATGTTTTCTTTTTTGTTCCTGAGGAACATTTTAAAGTTTTCATCATATGGATTTCTTGGTAAGTTTAGTCTTGGGAATTTATATTTTTTGTTCTCATTGTAAATAGTGTCTTTTCCACACTATATCTAACAGGTTACTATTTGTGTACATAAAAGCTATTGGTTTATATACATCAATTGAATTCTTTTATATATATATTTAAATTGATTTCAGAGAGAGGAAAGGAGAAGGAGAGAGAGAAACATCAATGATGAGAGAATCATCAGATCAAGCCCATAGCCCTGGGCATGTGCCCTGACTGGGAATCGTACCCTGACCTCCTGGTTCATGGATGGATACTCAACCACTGAGCCACACTGGCCAGGCACGTTCTTATTTTGTTTATCATGAATTTTCCATTTTATTCTCGTGAGATTTCCAGATATATAATCATATCATTTGTAAATAGTGAAACTTTAGAATTCCTCCTTTCCAGTTTTAAAACCACTTAATTATTTTTTCTTGTCCAACTGCATTAACTAATATATCTAGAACAACATTAAGTAACCATGATGATAGTAGACATCTTGTTTTATTCCTGAGTTTAGTAATAATGCTTCCATTGTTTCTGCAGTAAGCGCAAAGCTAGCTTTTTGGTTGTCCATAAATCTCTTGAATCTGTCCACTTCTATTTTCACTGCTGTTACCTTAGTTCAAGACACTTTGATTTTTTCACCTGTAATATCCTCTCTCATTTTTATTTTCATTTTACCCCACCAATTTATTTTCCATTCAACAGCTAGAGTGGGCTCTTTAAAATAGAAACCTGATCATGTTGTTTCTCTCTTACAACACTGCAGTGATTTCCCACCCCTTTTAGGATGAAGTCTAACATCCTAACGTGACGCACAAGGCCCTGCATGATTTGATCTCCGAATACTTCATCATGAACTTTCTCTCTCTCACCACAGTCCAGCTCATGCAGGCCCTTCAGTTCCCTGAATGTGATAAGTATTTTCCACCTTCAGACTTTGCACATGCTGTTCTGTCTCTACTTTGTTCTGTCTCTGCTGTTTTACCCTTTGCATTTTGGCTTCTCACTAACTTCCTTAGGAAAGCCCTTCTTACACTTCTGACCAGGTGTTACATGTTCGTTCTCATTGCACCCTCTTCTACAGTCCGGTCACCATAGCACACTTACATATAACCATTTATGTAATTTTTTGTTTTGTTTTTTTGTTAATCCTCATCCGAGGATATTTTTCCCTTTTTTTTTTTTAATTTTTTTTTTAATAGAGAGTGGAAGGGAAGGGGAGAGACAGAGAGACAGAAACATGGATGAGAGAGACACATCAATTGGTTGCCTCCCACATGTGCCCCAACCAGGGCCGGGGATGGAGCCTGCAACCAAAGTATCTGCCCGTGACCAACTGGAGTTGAACCTGGGACCCATCAGTCCTTGGGTTGACAATCTATCCACTGACCATACAGGCTAGGGCCATTTATGTAATCTTTTTAAAAAAATATATTTTATTGATTTTTTACAGAGAGGAAGGGAGAGGGATAGAGAGTTAGAAACATCGATTAGCTGACTCCTGCACGCCTCCTATTAGCTGCCTCCTGCACGCCTCCTATTAGCTGCCTCCTGCACACCTCCTACTGGGGATATGCCCGCAACCAAGGTACATGCCCTTGACCGGAATCGAACCTGGGACCCTTCAGTCCCCAGGCCGACGCTCTATCCACTGAGCCAAACTGGTTAGGACCATTTATGTAATCTTTTATTGTCTGTCTTTCTTACTGAGTTGAGAATTGTACTAGTGCCAGATACATTGCCAATTTTCAGTAACTATTTTTTAAAGAAATAAATGAAAATGTATTGAAAATACAGGATTGCATTTCTCTGTTATATAAGAAACATCTCTGGTTCTGAGGCTGCACAATCCCAGTGACTGGTGTATTTGTGGGAAAACATGGGATGACAGCAAAGAAAACAGATTAGAAAATGGGTATATAGCATATATATTTTTTTTTGAAAAAAAATTTTTTTCAAGAGAGGAAGAGAGAGAGGGAGAGCGAGAGACTTATTCATTGGTTAATTCTTGTATGTTCCCTGCCTGGGGATTGAAATGACAACTTTGGCAAACTAGGGTGATGTTTTAACTAACTGAACTACCTGGCCAGGGTGAAAATGGGTACATATTGTTATACCAGATAGTAAAGAAATTACCAAAGACAATTGAGGTCATGTCAAAAGGACTCCAGAGTTAACTTGATGCTCCCAATGGCCAAAGATGGGATAATGTGTGTAAGATAAACAACTATAATAGATTGAAACACATCAAATATGTTTATCTCTTATAATTATACTAAGAAAATAAAAACTCACAGTTACTCTTCTGGAAGATGGAAGGGAATCTACTCATTTGAAAACTAGTAATAAAGAGAAAAAAAATCAAGGATTTATTCTACCTTTCCTATATTAACTTTACCTCTGGATAACTGAATAAGTAATGAGAGGAAGTATCATTTTTTTATGGATATATTCTAATTAATAAATGAAGAAAATGATAGAATTAGAATGTCACAGTTTTGCTTTGTATTTTGAGAGAGGAAGGGGGAAAGAGAGAGAGAGAGAGAGAGAGAGAGAGAGAGAGAGAGAGAGATTGGTTGCTTCCTGTATGCACTCCGACTGGAGATCGAATCTGCAAAGGTATGCCGCCCTAACTGGGAATCCAACCAGCAACCTTTCCGTGCTGGCCAGGCTGTCACAGTTTTGCAGCTTAAACTTATTAATGAATCTAGGCAATGATTAGCAATGACTGGTCACATAATTATCTGATACTTCAACCAAATAGAAGCTGATACTTCAACCAAATAGAAGGACATAACACAATATACATTTAAAAAGGTCAAACCTAAATCTAATTCAACTACGAGAAATAAAGAGGACTGAGAATTGTGTTAAATTTTACCATGGGAATGCAATGAACAAAGTTCAGGCTCTGGAAAACTTCACAGGACAGAAGACCTGGTTTCCTCTACAAAAAGTTATAAGGGAGGACCTTTGAACTCGCAAGCACTTTCCTTTTCCTCTTCTGGGGATGGTGACTTCAGGCATTCACCATACCATGGGAGGCTGTCCTATAATACAGCCTCTAACAAAACTAGGCTGTCCCAAACCTCTGGTAATAGAATTGTTTACCTTTATACCAAGGAGGTTGGGAAAGCATCAAAATCTGCATGTGGTGTGTGCCCAGGCCGACTTCTCGGAGTTTGTGCTGTGAGACCTAAAGTTCTAATGAGGTTGTCTAAAACGAAAAAACACGTCAGCAGGGCCTAAGGCGGAACCATGTGTGCTAAATGTGTCCGTGACAGAATCAAGCGTGCTTTCCTTATTGAGGAGCAGAAAATCGTGAAAGTGTTGCAGGCACAAGCACAGAGTCAGAAAGCTAAACAAATTAAAAAATGAAGTTTTTTTTGAGTAATAAAAACAATTAAAAGGCTAAAAAAATGTTATAAGGGATAAAAAGAGAGATGGAAGACTTCTAAAAGACTTAAAAGATACAGCAGCTATTGGCAATATATGTACCTTGTTCGGATAACTTGATATTTGAAGATATTAAGGAATTACTAAGGTGTGTTTTTTAAGTTATTAGTATGTGTTCACAGTTTTCAATAATATAACAGGTCAAAATAATTAATGGAAAAAGGAGAGACAACATTTCTTCTGGGTTTCAATATATCAGACTCAGAGCTAATACCTAGATTGTAGGAGGCATTTTGAAAAGGACACAAATCTGGTTGTCCAGTGTCTAAATCTTGACAGTTTGAGGCCTGAAGTCGTGCCTCACTGGCTATGGAAAGCAGGAGCCGAGCACATTTCAGAATCCCAAGGCCTTTTGTCTTGGTTACCCAGATGATCCAGATGGCAGAAACAGGATGAAGTGACAACAAATACTTGTTCCATTTTAGTATTGTTCTGTACTACTTGGATTTCTAAGAAGAAACTTGGATACAGGGCAATGGTTTTTTCCCAAGCCTTTCAAGTTTTGGCTCCAGTTCCAGCAATCTCACTATAATGAACAGCAGAATTCATGAGAGTAAATTAGATTTTTATTGAATGAAGGTAAAAACCCACAACTATTTAGTATATTCAGTTCTGTTTAATAGAACTTTCTGTGATGATGGAAAAGTTTTGTAGATCTACACTGTTTCATTGTGGTAGCCAATAGCCACATAACGCTACTGAGCACTTGAAATGTGACTCATGTGATTAAGAGAATACATTTTAAATTTTATTTAATTTTAATTAGTTTAAATAGCTTCCTGTGGCTAGCAGCTACTGTATTAGACAACACAGTTTGATTCTATATAATATCTATAGTAATTGCTTCCCTAATGCTTTCTACTATTAACTCAATCACAAAGAATACTTTATTTTTTTCTAGCCAAACAGTTCAGTCAACATTAATTTTAGTACACATTTATCCCTATTCCTACTTCTTTATTTTAAAACAACAACAACAAAAACTGTGAGGATTTTAACTCACAAATTTTCCACATATTCTCCAGGAAACAGATAAATGTATGCAATATTGCTAAAAGAGATGATCTAATCCACACATTCCTTTTTATAATTTATTCATTTAACAAATATTTAATGAGCACCTGTCCTTTTTAAAATGCCTCCTACAATCTAAGCATTAGCTCTGAGTCTGATATATTGAAACCCAAAAGAAATATTGTCCTTCCTTTTTCCATTAATTAAATTAGTACAGTGCCATGTACTGTACTGATTGGTACTAAAAACATATTGATTGTAGTGAATGCTGTAGTGTGCTGCCCAGATAACCTCCTTCAGGACCAAGACACGCTCTCTCCCAGTAACTGGGTGTATTGGCTGCCATAAATTTTTAGGTGAACCTCTCTCCAGAAATTGCCAGAGGCTGAGGAAACTGCCTTGCCCAAGTTTATGGTCCCCCCCTTGGGATAGACCACATCCAGTTTAAACAGGCATATAGAGTAGGCCCACTTGCTGAAATTTGTGACAACTCTGAATGGTGATTCTAAGTCCAGAGCATTCCACAGGATCAACTGAGGCCTTTGTTACAACCATATCATATTTCAACTTCTTCCTCTGCCTAACCCAAACCCCCACAGTTGTTGCCAAATGTAAATCTCCCTTTCATACAGATTTAGTTCCTGCCCTCATGGAGGTGATTCTGTTCTGGCAGATGGAGAAACTGAAATCCGGAGAGGTTTAAGGATATGGACAAAAAGGGATTCTGCAAGTCTAGTGATAAAAAATGATCTGATCATAAATTCCTAACCCAGCAAGTCATGGTGAGTAGTCACGCCCCAGGCATATAACTTGTTTTTTTAAAGGATGACTAGTTTTTTTTTGTTTGTTTTTTTAATTTTAGAGAGGGAGGAAAAGAGAGACAAACATCGATGTGAGAGAAATACATCAATTGGTTGCCTTGCACAGGTGCCCCAACTGGGAACTGAACCTGCAGTTTAGATATGTGTCCTGATCAGGAATCAAACCTATGATCTTTGGTGCACAGGACAACACTCCAACCAACTGAGCCATATTGGCCAAGATGGCATGTAACTTAAAAAAAAAAAATCTCTATGCCAATGTTTTCTCTTATTTGTCATATAACTTTTTTAGTAAAAAGTTTATCTTTGCCTTAAGCAAGCCCTGTCTATTTTCTTGTGCATCTAGGTTAACACATCTTTGAAATGCCAAAGTAATCCTCTTTTCCAGACCCTTCAAAGGCATACCCACCCTTAAAAGCACATAATCGCCCTAGCTGGTTTGGCTCAGTGGATAGACCCTCAGCCTGAAGACTGAAGGGTCCTGGGTTTGGTTCCCCTCAAGGGCACATGCCTGGGTTGCGGCCTGATCCCCAATAGGGGGTGTGCAGGAGGCAGCCGATCAATGATTCTCTCTCATCATTGATTTTTTTTTAATATATATTTTATTGATTTTTTACAGAGGAAGGGAGAGGGATAGAGAATTAGAAACATTGATGAGAGAAACATCGATCAGCTGCCTCCTGCACATCCCCTACTGGGGGGGATGTGCCCGCAACCAAGGTACATGCCCTTGACCAGAATCGAACCTGGGACCCTTCAGTCCGCAGGCCGATGCTCTATCCACTGAGCCAAACCGGTTAGGGCTCATCATTGATGTTTTTATCTCTCTCTCTCCCTTCCTCTCTGAAATCAATAAAAATAGATATTTTTTAAAGTGAGCACATAATCTTGTTAACTAGCCTATAATCCAATTTCTGCCTTGCTTTCTCCTACCTTCATGTAATCTTCCTTACTTTCCCTCCTTAATACCAAATGCTTAAAAGAAACTGCAAACTGTCATTCTCTGGAGCATTTGAGATCTTGCTTCCTGGCATATGTCTTAAGTTTTGTTCAAATAAACTTGTAAAAAAATTCTCTACTAATATGGATATTTCTTACATTGACAAAGACTAGCCCAAGGACACACAGCTGATTCATGGTAGAGCTATGAGAATCCATTTTTCTAGCATTTAGTGCTCTTTCCACTAAACCATGTGACCTTATAATAAAGCATGCTGCATCAGGAAATCACAATCTGCTATTGGGAGCAGCACTAAAAGAATGAGATGTCTTTCTAAAATGTCAAATGGAACAATAGGCAGATTTATTTCCACTGGGAGCAGCACCTCTCTCCTTTTAGAGAAATGCTTCCCTCTTCCTCTAGAAACAGGATCCAAATGTTAGTTACTATCTTCTTAACCCAGATTTTTGGACCTCATGGTTGGTTGAGAGGTGGGTACCCATCATGGTAGCATGGCCATTGTTGCTATGATTGAAGCCAGGCCAATCACAACCATTTCCCAGAACTGTTCTTATATTTTAATATGTTTTTTATTGATTTCAGAGAGGAAGGGAGAGGGAGAGAGCTATAAACATCGATGATGAAAGAGAATCACTGATCGGTTGTCTCCTGCACACCCCACACGGGATTGAGCCCCAAACTGGGCATGTACCCTGACCGGGAATCAAACCGTGACCTCCTGGTTCATAGGTTGACTCTCAACCACTAAGCCACTGCAGCCAGGCAAATTAACTCTTTTTAAACTTATTTCAAGAGTAGGTTTATTAAAGCAAGGAACTGTGAAACAACGGAAAGGCTTAGGGTAGAAGCAACAGAGAGACCTTAAGTGGTGCTCTACTTTGGCTCTCTAGAAATGTTATAGGAAAGAAGTGAGGCACATTGAGCTGCATGGACTCTCTGAGAAGTAAAAGTCACAGTAAAGGAGTCAATGTGGGGCTGCTGTTAGCTCACTGAAAAATCAGAGAAAACAGGACCTTGGAGACAGATTCAAGTGATAAGCCTGGGATGAGCTGCCATTGCCAAGTGCTCCCCTGGTTGCAAGTCTTGTGGGGACCCTTAGAGTTTAGGAGAAAATTAAAGATGCATGCCTTAGAGGGAAGAAAGGCGTGGGCATGCTCCAAAAACAGCCTGCCTGTTGAATTAATTCTCTTAAAAATTTTTTTTAATTATTATTTTAAAATATATCTTATTGATTTTTTACAGAGAGGAAGGGAGAGGGATAGAGAGTCAGAAACATCGATGAGAGAGAAATATGATCAGCTGCCTCATGAACACCCCCCACTGGGGATAGGCCCGCAACCAAGGTACATGCCCTTGACCGAAATCGAACCTGGGACCCTTCAGTCCACAGGCTGACACTCTATCCACTGAGCCAAACCGGTCAGGGCAAATTTTTTTTATTAATTGATTGAATTTTAGAGAGAGAGAAGAAGAGAAGGGGGGGAGAGAGAAGCATTGATTTGTTGTTTCACTTATTTATGCATTCATTGGTTGATTTTTGTATGTGCCCTGATCTGGGATCAAACCTGCAACCTTGACATATTGGGACAACACTCTAACCAACTGAGCTACCCGGCCAGGGCAGCTGAATTAATTCTTAAGTTAAATTCCTAGCAGTGGGAAAGCTGAATCAAAGGGTATGAACACTTGCGTGGTTTTTAACACTAAGTGAATATTTTCTACATTTCAGAAAGTTAGCTTAGATGTCATGTTTAAAGAAAATGTCAGAGTCTTTAATGGCAAGAGACTTGCACGGCTCCCTCCTAAGTTCCTGTCACTTGGCCCTGCTTTCAGAGCAAATTGCTGCTTGTTGCTTATCTAGAACACCTGGCATTAGGAAGAATGTGCCGTGTTTGTGCCCTGCCCAGGAATGGAGCTCCGGGGTATGGTGTAGGGTTCTCATAAAGGAAAGGGAAGGTTGTAGAAGGAACTGGAAGCATCAGGAGGGGCTTTCAAAATATCAGGTTCTCCCTACCCACAGCTAGATTCAGAATCTCATTAAGTTCAGCAAGTCCCCAACAAGAGATTCCATGAACAAGTCCCTAATGAATCCTCTTATTATATCTGCCCATAGCACTTTGGATTTTTCCTTCAAAGCATTTAAATAGTATTGCAAATTATCTCTACATATAAAAGGCCAATATGCAAATTGTCTCATCGGGAGTTCGACTGGGAGACCGAGAGTTCGCTCACTCGCTATGACATGCACTGACCACCAGGGGGCAATGTGGAACGAAGGAAGGCCCTGGTTGGCAACCGGCAGCGAGGGAAGGGAGGCCCCAGCCAGCAGCCGGGAGGCCCTGATAGGCCCTGATCGCCGGCCAGGCCTAGGGACCCTACCTGTGCACGAATTTTGTGTACCGGGCCTCTAGTTAATTATGTAATTCATTGTCTCATTTCTGGGAACTTAAGAATAAATTCTTGCCCTAACCGGTTTGGCTCAGTGGATAGAGCATCGGCCTGTGGACTGAAAGGTCCAGATTTGATTCTGGTCAAGGGCATGTACCTTGGTTGCGGGCACATCCCCAGTAGGGAGTGTGCAGGCGGCAGCTGATTGATGTTTCTCTCTCATTGATGTTTCTAACTCTCTATCCCTTTCCCTTCCTCTCTGTAAAAAATCAATAAAATATTTTTTTAAAAAAAGAGAATAAATTCTTGCTCTAGCTGGTTTGGCTCAGTGGATAGAGCATCAGCCTGCGGACTGAAGGGTCCCAGGTTTGAGTCCGGTCAAGGGCACGTACCTCGGTTGCAGGCCCCCAGCTCTGGTCAGTGCATGCGGGAGACAACCAACTGATGTGTCTCTCTCACATTGGTGTTTCTCTCTGTCTTTCCCTCTCCCTTCCACTCTCTCTAAAAATCAATGGGAAAAATATCCTTGGGTGAAGTTAAAAAAAAAAGTCATAAGATTTGGAAAAATAAAATGAATTCTTAAGAGAGCATTAACTTAAGAATTCATTCAACAAAAGGAAAAAGCTACTTAAATCATACTACCTAGAAGGCCCATGAGAGAACAGAGATGAGTGTCCTTTTACTTCACTATTGTATTCTAAGCACCTAAAACAGTGCCTGACTCATAGTAGGCACTCATCAAATATTTCTTGAATGAATAAATAATCAAAATAGCTAAATTATGCTCAACCACTGCGCCCCCCTGGCCGGGCTTAATGTTCTCTTAAAAATTCATAATTTGTGGCCCAGCCGGTGTGGCTCAGTGGTTGAGCATTGACCTATGTACCAGGAGGTCACAGGTTTTGGGCTCAATCCCCAGTGTGGGGTATGCAGGAGGCAGCCCATCAATGATTCTCTCTCATCATTGATGTTTCTACCTCTCTCTCCCTCTCCCTTCCTCTCTGAAATCAATAAAAATATATTTTAAAAAATTTATAATTTGTGAATCATTGAGCAATTTTATAGGCCAGTCCCATCAAACTGCTTAGGAAAACATCTGTAAGATGCTTCTTAGGGAAGTTTATTTGTTACCATTCTCCCAATGCTGTTGTATATTGAAGTTACATGACTCTTCTGCATCTTTTAAAAAATTAACATATCTAAATAAAAAGATTAATTGATTCACAGAGACTGTCTCTAACTGTATGTGAGAAATTATTCTGGCTTTTAGTCACAGAGTTGAAGAGCTCTAGATTAATTGAGACACTTGATTGTAATTCCAGCTTTGTTTCCAAAGAAACTGCTTGATCTTTAGGAGCCTTTCTGAGCCTCAGAGACCCCTGATATAAATGAGGGGACTGAATTAAAAAAGACTGTAATATTTTTTCCAGCTCAGATAGTCAATAGTGCTTAACTGAAAGCACATTAGACTCTAGGAATAAGTAGCTGTGAACATGAAGAACTGGTTAATGCATCCATTGCTGTGGTGTCAGTGCAGTCTCCAGGACCATTACAGGGAAGTGGATGCTAAAATACAAAGTTCAAGTTTCACAACTTAAATCATGATTGCTCTTCAGCTGGACAATTCAAAAGGCTCTCACAGAACTGGTTTCAGTAAGGCCCACTTATATTTAATGCTGGCTGAGAAGAAAAGTGAAATGTGATGAAAGATACACTGAAATTAACCCAAAGCAGACCCTTTGCTATTTGCAAGGCTATATAGGACTACTTTGCTTACCAGCTTTGTTCTGTGACCTTATAAGTGTCTCTTGAGCTTGCAGCACTCGATTCCCCCCTCAGATACATTTCCTCTGTATTGCTTATCTTGTATAATTAACTACTGTGTTACAGATGTATGAGCCAAAGCTAGTTTTATAAGAAACCTGAGTGAGAAGAAATCAATCTTTCAAGGTCCCAGAAGTCCTGAGATCATTAAGAAAGGGCTAAAGAAGTAGTTTCTGGCTTTTCACTTTTGATTTCTTCTTAGTTTGTTTTCTTTTTCTGAACCTCTCCAGAACTTCCATGGCATATACAGATGCTCATAAACGCAACAATGACGAATACTATGCTGTTAGAAAGGTCACAGTCCAAGCAGCCAACAGACACTGCCAGCCTGGCTTGTTAGTGGAAATTTACAAATGATAATGGGGCTGTCACTTTTGCTTTAAGAACTACTCCCACTTGGGGACCTGGAACTGTGGAGTCACCCAAATAGCAAAAAGTGGTTAATGCTTTGATTTACTGAAAGGATCCCTATTGATAAAGTTCACTTAAGGTTTTAAGTTTATTCTACATATTATTACAGTTTGGTAACCATACACACTTCAGCACTTACAAGTGGAAAGAATTAATTTTTGTTGAGTAACAAAATCATGGGCTATGCCCATTATTGTAAGCCCAATATTAATACATGTGCAAGCTTAAAATTCTAAGAATTGTTTTCAGTTTCTCTCCTGGTTATGCGATTTTGTGTGTTTTGTTATGTAAAATTCAAGTCTAATGACTGTTTTGAAAAGATCTAGGCAAAAGGTCATGACAACAATTCAGCTATTTAGCACAACTCTGTAAACAAATCACCAGAGAAAGGCTTAAAGTGAGGTAATAATTCCAGCTCATTGTCAGTGAATAAATACCAGGCATCTATAGACATGTATAATTAATTCCTGCACTCTCTTCAAATACAAATTAACACAAAATTGCATTTTGTGACTTGAAGGTAATTGCCCACATGACTGAGCTGTGTATCTCCAAGAGCTGTATAATTTAAGTGTGGATTTATTGAACATACAAGACAATACATATTTTGAAATGCACAGAACATACAAGACAATACATATTTTGAAATGAACATTTATTTCAAAGAAAAGGCAAATATAGAAAATAAAAGATGGCAAGGGAGACACCAGATACAAGTCACAACAATACAAACCAAATTGTGCTGTGCTAGAGGTGTAAACAAACTACCCGCCCCTCCACCACCCGCCCCTTCCGAGGCACCAAGGAGGGGCAATTTAAACCAGATGGGAGGCGAATCTTCACTGGAAAGGGAAGTGGCTCTGAGCTGTTCTGGGAAGATGAGTAGAAAAGTGAAATGTGATAAGTACAGTTTTGATTAATAGAGGAATGGGGAAAGGCATTTTGAGGAACCTCAGAGACAGAGAGGAGTGAAAAGCACCACCTATCTTGGGTGAGGGAGCTGTGAACAGGAATGGTGGAAGGTGGGCTGAAACTGGGCTAGGGAATCACTTGAACAGTCTTGAATGTTGACCTAGAAAGTGTGAATCCATCAAAGAAAAAAATTATTTTGCACTTTTGTGTCTTCATTTTTTCAAATTGAAAAATAAATACATAGATGTTATAAAAATGAAATACTATGAAAAATAGTGAAAAAGACTGTGAGAAGTAGAAAGTCAGTCTTCCATAATTCCACAATTCTAGAGATAACCATAGTTAGGGCAAATGGCTATTACTTACATTTCAACACGTACTGCTAAAATGTCCCCCCAAAAGTTTGTATCTATTAATACTTTCACCAATAGTGGATGAGGTTGCTTGTTTTCCCTCATATTTGCCAACATTGGGTATTTTCATTCTTTTTCATCTTTGCCAATCTCACAGGAGAAAAATAACATTTCATCTTTGAGCATCTTTTCATTTTGTTATGGCCATTTGATCTCTTCATCCCTAATTTAAAATGTCCCCTTTATCATAATTGATCTGTGCATTCCCAGCACCTCGCACATAGGAGGCACTTAATAAATGAGGAAATATAATAGATAGAAATGGATAATCACTGCTCTTTTTGAAAAAGAAAATGGTACGATCATATCTGTGTTTCAAGACCATAGTTTGGTCGCAGTAGGAAGAAAGGACTCAGAACAGAAAGCTACTAAATTCAATCTAGTCAGAAAATCATTAAAGTATTCCAGGCAAGTGGATAGAGCATTGGCCTGTGTACTGAAGGACTGAAGGGTCCCCGGTTTGATTCCAGCCAAGGGTACAGGCCTGGGTTGTGGGATCACTCCCCAGTAGGGGGCGTGCAGGAGGCAGCTGATCAATGATTCTCTCTCATCTTTTTTTTTTTAAATTAAATCTTTATTGTTTAGTTTATTACATTTGTTCCTCTTTTTTCCCCCCATAACTCCCCTCCTCTCAGTTCCCGCCCCACCCTCCGCCTTCACTCCCCACCCACTGTCCTCATCCATAGGTGCACGATTTTTGTCCAGTCTCTTCCCGCATCTCCCACTCCCCTTTCCCCCCCAAGAATAGTCAGTCCATTCCCTTTCTATGTCCCTGGTTCTATTATAATCACCAGTTCATTCTGTACATCATATTATTTATTCACTTGATTCTTAGATTCACTTGTTGATAGATGCATGTTTGTTGTTCATAATTTGTATCTTTACCTTTTTCTTCTTCTTCCTCTTCTTAAAGGATACCTTTCAGCATTTCGTATAATACTGGTTTGGTGGTGATGAACTCCTTTAGCTTTTCCTTATCTGTGAAGCTCTTTATCTGACTTTCAATTCTGAATGATAGCTTTGCTGGATAAAGTAATCTTGGTTGTAGGTTCTTGCTATTCATCACTTTGAATATTTCTTGCCATTCCCTTCTGGCCTGCAAAGTTTCTGTTGAGAAATCAGCTGACAGTCGTATGGGTATTCCCTTGTAGATAATTGAGTTTCTTTCTCTTGCTGCTTTTAAGATTCTCTCTTTGTCTTTTGCTCTTGGCATTTTAATTATGATGTGTCTTGGTGTGGTCCTCTTTGGATTCCTTTTGTTTGGGGTTCTCTGTGCTTCCTGGACTTGTAAGTCTACTTCTTTCACCAGGTAGGGGAAGTTTTCTGTCATTATTTCTTCAAATAGGTTTTCAATATCTTGCTGTCTCTCATCTTCTGGCACCCCTATAATTCTGATATTGGTGCGCTTGAAGCTGTCCCAGAGGCTCCTTACACTATCTTCGTATTTTTGGATTCTTTTTTCATTTTGCTTTTCCGGTTGGGTGTTTTTTGCTTCTTCGCATTTCAAATCTTTGACTTGATTCCTGCGCTCCTCTGGTCTGCTGTTGGGTGTCTGTATAATATTCTTTATTTCAGTCAGTGTATGCTTAATTTCTAGTTGGTTCTTTATCACAACATCGAGGGTCTCATTAGATTTCTTGAGGCTCTCATCAAGTTTATCGGCAGTTTCTTTTTTTTTAATTTTTTTTTATTTTTCGCTAAAAGTATTACAAAGGGTATTACATAAGTGTCCTTTTTTCCCCCCCGCCCTTGACAGGCCCCTGCCCTCCCTTACCCCCCAGTGTCTTATGTCCATTAGTTATGGTTATATGGATGCATACAAGTCCTTCGGTTGATCTCTTACTCCCCTCCCTCCTGTCCCCCAACCCTCCCTGGCCTTCCCACTGCAGTCCGTCAAACAGTTTGAGGCAGCTCTGCCACTGTATTTATTATTGTTCAAAAGTTTGTAATGGTCTTAATTATCCATGAAAGAGTGCGGTCATGTGGTATTTTTCCTTCATTGACTGGCTTGTTTCACTTAGCATAATGCTCTCCAGTTCCATCCATGCTGTTGCAAATGGTAAGAGTTCCTTCTTTTTAACAGCAGCATAGTATTCCATCGTGTAAATGTACCACAGTTTTCTAATCCATTCATCTACTGATGGGCACTTAGGCTGTTTCCAGATCTTAGCTATGGTGAATTGTGCTGCTATGAACATATGAGTGCACATATCCTTTCTGATTGGTGTTTCTGGTTTCTTGGGATATATTCCTAGAAGTGGGATCACAGGGTCAAATGGGAGTTCCATTTCCAATTTTTTGAGGAACCTCCATACTGCCTTCCATAGTGGCTGCACCAGTCTGCATTCCCACCAGCAGTGCACAAGTGTTCCTTTTTCTCCACATCCTCTCCAGCACTTGTCGTTTGTTGAATTGTTGATGATGGCCATTCTGACAGGTGTGAGATGGTATCTCATTGTTGTTTTGATTTGCATCTCTCGGATGATTAGTGACTTTGAGCATGTTTTCATATGTCTCTTGGCTTTCTGAATGTCCTCTTTTGAAAGGTGTCTATTTAGATCCTTTGCCCATTTTTTGATTGGATTGTTTATCTTCTTTTTGTTAAGTTGTATGAGTTCCCTATAAATTTTGGAGATTAAGCCCTTATCAGATATGACGTTGGCAAATATGTTTTCCCACGAGGTGGGTTTTCTTGTTGTTTTTTTGATGGTTTCTTTTGCTGTGCAGAAGCTTTTTATTTTGATGTAGTCCCATTTGTTCAGTTTCTCTTTAGTTTCAACTGCCCTAGGAGCTGTATCAGTGAAGAAATTGTTTTGGCATATGTCTGAGATTTTGTTGCCTTTGTATTCTTCTAGAATTTTTATAGTTTCCTGTCGTACATTTAAGTCCTTTATCCATTTCGAGTTTATTCTTGTGTATGGTGTAAGTTGGTGGTCTAGTTTCATTTTCTTGCATATATCTGTCCAATTTTCCCAACACCATTTATTGAAGAGACTATCTTGGCTCCATTGTATGTTCATGCCTCCTTTGTCAAAAATTAATTGAGCATATTGGTTCGGGCTAATTTCTGGACTCTCTATTCTATTCCACTGATCTATATGTCTGTTCTTGTGCCAGTACCAGGCAGTTTTGAGAACAGTGGCTTTGTAATACAGCTTGATATCTGGCATTGAGATCCCACCTACTTTGTTCTTTCTCAGGATCGCTATCGGCAGTTTCTAGCAAGTTATTGAAAGCCCTTAAAAGTGCGTTTTTTAGCTCTATATCCTCCATTTCTGTCATGTTTTTTTGTCTCCGCATTTTTTATGCTTTCTTGGTGCACCCCCTTGTGGTCTTTGTGCGCAGTCTTGTTGTAGTTAAGCCTTGATTGTTTTCGGCAATACTGGGGGTGAATTGACCTCCAGGCTAACTGGCTATGAGAGTCAGCTGTGTCTGCAGTGGGAGCGCTACTGTGCTGAATCTTTAGGGCGGTGCTAATCTAGCCTTTGCCTGAGGCTCTCCAGCAAATGCCTCTGTGCAGGGCTTGGGCGGGGCGGGTCCCCAGGGGATCTACAGGGCAGGCGCAGCGACCAGTTATGGCTGCTGTCAGTTCCGTCTCCAGCGGCTCTGCAACCGGTGCAGACCTCGGAGAGAAAGCTGCCTTCCTGCTTCTCCCGTTTGAGTCTGGGTCCCTAGAGACTCGCCTGGATCTGGAGCTCAGAGTCTGAAACTCCCTCCCGATTGAAGACAACAACCGCGCCCTCCGCCGCCAACCCGCTCCACATGCACTTCGAACCTTAGTATTTTACTTCAGCACTGCGCCTCCTCTGAGTCTCGTATGGTTTCCTCTTTCCTCCTAGTTGTAGAACTTCCACTCAGCCAGCCTTCCTGTGGTTCTGGATGATGTCCGTTCCGTCTTTTAGTTGTATTTTTGAAGTGGTTGTTCGAGGCAGCAAGCTCCGGCGTTAACCTATGCCGCCATCTTGGTTCCTCTCTCTCATCATTGATGTTTCTATCTCTCTCTTTCCCTTTCTCTTCCTCTCTGAAATCAATAAAAATATATTTTTTAAAAAAGAAGAAGACTGGAGTTTCTAGCTTGGGTGCTTGAGTGAATTTTCATACAGTTAATTGGAATATGGAACCCATAATGAGGAATTTGTTTTCAGAGAGTTCTGAATGAGTTCAGTTTATCTGTTATGTTTGACCTGCCTCCTCCTAATCTGCTCTTTGTGGCCTTGCTCTCATTTCCTTTTTATTTGGATCCACCATTGTCCTGAAATTGTTCTTCTGAAAGATTGACTTTAAGATTGTTAAATCTAAGAGTCATTTCTTGGTTTCTTTGACCTCTTTGCAGCATTTGACATTGTTGACAGTTCTCTTCCCTTAGGCCAGTGGTCAGCAAACTCATTAGTCAACAGAGCCAAATATCAACAGTACAACGATTGAAATTTCTTTTGAGAGCCAAATTTTTTAAACTTAAACTATATAGGTAGGTACATTGTTATTAACTTAATTAGGGTACTCCTAAGGCTTAGGAAGAGTCACACTCAAGGGCCAAAGAGCCACATGTGGCTCGCGAGCCTCAGTTTTGCCGAGCACGGCTAGGTTAACTGTTGTCTCCACTTCTTCTGCTTTTTCTGTTTCCTGGAATGCTTCATTTGTTTCCTTCTTAGCGTTTCCTTTATTCTTTTCTCCAGTTCTTCCAACTCATGTTTTAAAAACTTATTCTCAATTATGACATTCTAACTTGCACTGCAATTACTTGGGTGTTGTTTCATCTATACCACTGTTTCTTTTTTTTTTAATTATTTTATTGCTTAAAGTATTACAAAGGGTATTACATATGTGTCCTTTTTTCCCCCCGCCCTTGACAATCCCCTGGCCTCCCCTACCCCCCAGTGTCTTATGTCCATTGGTTATGCTTATATGCTATACCACTGTTTCTTAAAGTGTGTTCCATGGAAGAGAAGTTCTTTGGGTTTTTAATAGATGCTATGAAAAGAAAGAGTTCTGTGTTCAAATACTTTTACAAAAACACTGGAGTAAACACTGGGCTTCTCTATGGCAGAACATCTTAGAGCAATTAATATGCCAATGAGAATTATGAATCACCTACAGAAGGAATGACATACAATGTCTCCCTCATGTCTTTGATCATAGAACCTTATTTTTTATTTGCATTTTGCAGGATTTCCAAAAAACATACTTTAGGAAATATTATACTAAACCATATGCTGTTTGAAAGCCGAGACCTTATCTATCTGTTTGTGTGTTTCCTAAAGAACTCTGAAGAATGTTTTGATCCCAGTAGGTATCAATTGGTAGAGATTATGTTGAGGGCTTTTCAAGTACAAAATGGAAAGGACAGGAAAGTATAGGGTGTCCCAAAATTCATGCAAGATTTGAATTTTGCGTGAGCATTAAGAACAACAACAAAAAAAAAATAAAAGCCTAATTTCACTTGGCTTATTGAATCAGATTCTAATATCTGTTGCCCTTTAATTTCAATCCCTTCAATTTGATAAGCAAGTACCAATTATGGCCCAGGAGCAGGGACAATGAAGACCAATGAAGACCACGGCTTTGCGTATGTGCCAACAAAGCCGTGGAGGCCATTTACCCGGTGTGCTATTCCATACATAACTTTATACTGTATACTTTATGAATCAATACAAAATTTACAATTTTTAATTATAAACTTGTGTTTTCTATCAAAATTACTTCTTGAGTGAATTTTGGGACAACCTATATTTTTAGGAGTATTTAGCTCAGTTTAGTCATAAGGAAAAGGGAAGATTACTATGAACAATTGTATGCTAACAAATTAGATAACTTAAAATAGGTAAATTCCTAGAAAGACACAAATTACCAAAACTAACTCAAGAAGAAATAGATAATTTGAATAGATTGAATTAGTAATTAAAAAACACAAAACTACCCACAATGAAAAGCCCAGGCCTAGATGGCTTCACTACTGAATTTACCAAACATAGGCACAATAGGAATAATCAAACTTGATGTTGGAGAAATGCATGCTGTACCCTATCAGTAATGAGCTGCTAGAGAGTTGAATAACATGTAAGTGCAGGGTCAAGTTCCTCTTTCAAACAGAGATGCTGCTGAACTCCAGGAGTCACCTACACTCCTAACCTGGGTAAAGCCAGGCTGCCTCTGGATCTCTTGGGCACAGGTTCCATGGCATTTACTGCTTCACTAAATATAAAGGAATCAAAAGCAGACATAAATATCCTGAACCCAAGAATCACCAGCAACAGGGCCTTAATACCATCCACCTGTCTAGAAATTAGTCTGAAAGTAGGTTATGTTGGTATGAAGTGGGAGGCTTACTGCTGCCTCAGGAAACTTGTGTCACTTTGGCTAAATCAGGCCAAACTTGCTTTCACAATCTTTTAGTAAAGAACCAAAAATATTCAGAAAAATGTGACCAAAGTTCATGTCAAACCATGATGATAGCCATTACCCAATATTGTCTTACATATTATAAACCCTAAAATGAGCTTCCTACCTGAGGGGAGCAGAGTTTGCAACTCCCAAATATGACCTTTTTGGGATAATGATTATTTTAAGCTGGTTATTTTTAAGAAACAAAAACCTTTGGCTAAACAATTTAGATAGAGGACCTGCTCTAGAAAGGGAGTTATCTGTATCTCATATGAATATGGATGTAAAAATCCTTAACAAAATAATAGCAAACTAAATTCTGAAATACACTATCACCAATGGGATTTATCCCAGGAGTGCAATGTTGGTTCAACATCTGAAAATCAATTAATTATTACATAATTTTAGTTGAATAAAAAACAAAATTACATGATCATCACTGCTATGGACCAAATTAAGTACCACCCTATCCCACCACAAATTCATATGTTGAAGGCCTAACCCCCAATGTGATAATATTTGAAGATGGGTCCTATAGGAGGTAATTTGGTTTAGATGATGTCATGAGGGAGGGGGCCTCATGATGGGATTAGTGCCCTTATAAGAAGAGATATCAGAGAATTTGGTCTTTCTCCCCCATGTGAAGATACAGTGAGAAGGTGGGTGTCTTCAAGCCAGGAAGAGAATTCTCATCAGCACCTACCCATGCTGGCACCCTGATCTCAAATTTCCAGACTGTAGAACTATTATAAAGTAAATTTCTGTTGTTAATGCCACTCCATCTATGGTATTTTTGTTATGACTGCCCAAGCAGACTAAGGCAATCTCAAAAGACACAGAAAAAGCATTTGACAGAATCCAACACCCTTTACTGACAAAAGCACTCAACAAATTAGGAATAAAAGAGGACTTAAAAAAGGGCATCCATGAAAAATTAACAGCCTACATCAGACTTTATGGTAAAAGATAGAATGCTTTTCCCCTATGAATAAGACAAGGATGTCTACTCTCACCACTTCTATTCAACATTGTACTAGAGATTCTGGCCAAGGCAATTTGTCAAGAAAAAGAAATAAAAGGCATCAGATTAGAAAGAAATAAAACTATCTCTAGTCACAGATAATATGATCTTTTATATAGAAAATTCTAAGAAATCCACTAAAAAACTATTAGAACTAGAAAACAATTTTACAAGGTTATAGGTCACAAGATTGATATAAAAATTAATTGTAGTTTTATATACTTGAAATGAACATATCTCAGTTGCAGGCTCAATCTCTAGCCCTGGTTGGAGCACATGCGGGAGGCAACCAATCAATGTATCTCTCTCACATCAATGCTTCTCTCTCTGTCTCTCCCTCTCCCTTCCACTCTCTCTAAAAATCAATGGAAATATATTCTCGGGTGAGGATTAAAAAAAACTTAATTTCTCTAATTTTTCTAAATAAAAGCTGAGGGAAATAAAGAAATATGTATAAAAATATTAATTTTTCATCATCTGTGTATATTAATTTAGGTTCCAGTCATTACCCAATGACATCCAATGGAGGGGAACAGATTTATTTTGGCACTATTAATCTGATATTATGTCAGACTCAAGATTGTTAGTCAAAGACTTGAGATTATAGTTATGGTTTCAGGGTCATTGGTCAAAGATTCCAGATGGGGGTTGGGGGTGGAAGAGGAAAGGGTGCATCTTTTGGGGGTTCTACCTAGTCTGTCAGTTAACAGGCTGAGCCCCTTGTAACAGATAGGAGCTGCCTTGCCATGTCTTGGGAATTCAAATCTCAAAGATATGATTTATTTTCACAACCTAGGGCAGTGATGGTGAACCTTTTGAGCTCGGCGTGTCAGCATTTTGAAAAACCCTAACTTAACTCTGGTGCTGTGTCACATATAGAAATTTTTTTTTAATTTGCAACCATAGTAAAACAAAGACTTATATTTTTGATATTTTTTTATATATTTAAATGCCATTTAACAAAGAAAAATCAACCAAAAAAATGAGTTCGCGTGTCACCTCTGACACACATGTCATAGGTTCACCATCACTGACCTAGGGCATCACCTATTCCTTAGGAATCTTTCAACTTTTACCTCTGCCTAATTTTTATGGTAACTACTTTTAACTTTTCTCTTCTTGATTTGAGAGGATGGAATTCTGCACGTCCCACTGGAAAGTTCAGCTAATTTCTTTGCTTATTAAAGTTAATTTAATTCTTTGTCTCTTTTATATTTATTTTCTTATCTAATAAACAGATTAACACCAGAGTTCTACATCATAAGATTGTTGTAAGCCTTAAATGAAATTTTATAAATCATAATGTCTGGTATATAGTAAGTGCTCACTATATGTTAACTATTATTATTACTAGAGGCCCGGTGCACAAAATTTGTGCACTGGGGGTGGGGGAGGGTGTCCCTTAGCCCGGCCTGTGCCTTCTCCCAGTCCAGGACCCCTCAGCGGACATCCCTCTTGCAGTCTGGGACCCCTTGCTCCTTACCGCCCGCCTGCTCACTACTCCTTAGCGCTGCCGCGGAGCAGCAGTTGTGAGCCCGGCTTTTGGCTGAGCAGCACCCCCCCTGTGGGAGCACACTAACCACCAGGGGGCAGCTCCTGTGTTGAGCATCTGCCTTCTGGTGGTCAGTACGCATCATAGGAACTTGTCGTTCTGCCATAACAGTTGCTTAGGCTTTTATTATATAGATTATTAGAGGCTCGATGCACAAAGATTCATGCAAGAATAGGCCTTCCTTCCCCAGGCTGCCGGCACCGCCTTCGCTCTGGCCTGGAGCCGCCTTTCTGCCTTTGCTCTGGCCCAGAGCCTCCTTTCCACCTTCCCACAATGCCCAGAGGCCTGGAGCGGCTGGGGCGGTGCGGAATGCCTGTGTTGTTGCCATGGCGATGATGCAGGCATCCCTCACCGCCTCCAGCCGCTCAGCACGCTGCCCACAGGCCCTCCATCTTTGTTGGGTTAATCTGCATACTCATTCCTGATTGGCTGGTGGGCGTTGCAAAGGGGTGGTCAATTTACATCTTTCTCTTTTATTAGTGTAGATTATTTTTTTTTTTTTTTTTTTTTAAATATATTTTTATTGATTTTTTACAGAGAGGAAGGGAGAGAGATAGAGAGTTAGAAACATCGATGAGAGAGAAACATCGATCAGCTGCCTCCTGCACACCCCCCACTGGGGATGTGCCCGCAACCCAGGTACATGCCCTTGACCGGAATCGAACCCGGGACCCTTCAGTCCACAGGCCGACGCTCTATCCACTGAGCCAAACCGGCCCCGGCATTAGTGTAGATTATTATGTGGTTACTTTTTCAGCTTAATTTTTATTCTTTAAATATGCTCACATTCTTTAAATATTTGATTAAAATGCCATCGAATGGCTGTCCTTCAATCAAAACTCAAACTTGCACTGCTTTATGGTAAAACAGTGTTCATTTCATATTGCTGCTATAGCAAATTACCATAAACCCAGTGACTTATAAAAAACACAAATTATCAAGAAAAAACACACACACAAATTATCTTATAGTTCTGGAGGTCAGAAATCTAAAATGTCTCACTGGACAAAGGTCAAGGTGTCAGCACTGGGCTGCATTCCTTTATGGAGGCTCTCCATTTCCTTGCCTTTTACAGCTTCTACTAGTAAAGGCCTTCCACATTCCTTGGCTTATGGTCTCTTCCTTCAGCAACAGTATCACACTGACCTCTACTTCTCTCATTCTAACTCTCCTATCTTCCTCTTTCCCTTTCTTATTTATTTGTTTGTTTGTTTGTTTATTATTGATTTCAGAGGAAGGGAGAGAGATAGAAACATTAATGATGAGAGAGAATCACTGATCAGCTGCTTCCTCCACACCCCCTACTGGGGATTGAGCCCACAACCTGAGCATGTGCCCTTGACTGGAATTGAACCTGGGACCCTTCACTCTGCAGGCTGATGCTCTATCCACTGAGCCAAACCTGTTAGGGCACACTTTGTTTTTTTAAAGAGAGAATGGAGGGGAGAGAGGCGGGGGGAAGAGAGAGAGAGAAACATCGATGTGAGAGAGACACATTGACTTGTTACCTTCTGTTCACACCCTAACTGGGGCTGGTGATGGAGCCTGCAACCAAGATATGTGCCCGTGACTGGGAATTGAACCCGAGACCCTTTGGTCCCCGGACTGAAGTTCTAACCACTGAGAAAACGGGCCAGGGCCCTCTTTCACTTTTAAGGACCCTTTTAATTACACTGGACTCATCTAGATGGTCCAGGATAATCTCACCATCTCAAGGCTCTTAACCTAACCACATTTGCAAAGTCCCTTTTGCCAGGTAAGGTAACATATTCACAGATTTCAGGAATTATGATGCAGACATCTTTGGGCAGCCATTATTCTGCCTGCCACAGGTACTATTCCTGAAATTACTGATGATGAAACCAAAGTTGGCATCATATATCAGCAAAGGGATGGAAAAAGAGTCTTATTTCACTGACCTTTAAATAGATCTTGGCCAAATGCTAAGAGCATTGACTATTTGTTTGATCCTTTGACTATTTATTTTCTTAGAACTGGATAAATTTTTAAATAGAAAGGGCTCTCAATACCTTCAGGTATTCAGCAATTTTATATTATGTATAATATTTTATATTATAAATATGTATTTATATTTATATATAATATCAACTCATCTATCCAGAACATGGCAATATATTCTTAAACTGCTAAAACTTAGGAAGTGCATATGCACACACATGTGCATGCACACACTCACACAAACTCTCCTGAGTAGCCAAAATAGCTGACAAAAAGGTAGTAAGATTCTTGTATTTCACTTATATGAAAACTTTAGATTCACAGATCCCATCACTTGACGTACAGTTCTAATAAGCTTAGTTATTTAATATCCAATCCTTGACTGACTTGAAGTAGAAAATTAGAAGGGCAAGAAGGAAAGCTCTACACAGGTAAACTGGCAGAACTAATAAGACTTGAGGAAACATATCTCAGTCAATAATATGCCTTGTTTATGATGTAACCAAATTAAATAAAATTATACTAAATTTGTGCATTCAAGTTAAGAAAGGAAGGTGAGAAATAAGAGATGTTTTATGTAGAATATATTAATCCTCAAATCTTTGGCCAATCACTACCTCTCTGGGCTTTCAATTCTTCATTTAAAAAAAAAAAGAGAGACAGACTATTTGATGTCTAGATTTCTGTATACTCTAGAATTCTATGATTTTAGATCACAACAACCAAGGCGATAATCAGAAGTGCTATGTATTGTGGTATGTACTATTATTTCTTATTACATTTACTACTACGACAACTACTATTATGAATCTAACATTTTGCCAGCACTTAAATACTTCAGTTGTCTGGGTCAATTTAGAGTGAGGCAGGCAGGGCAATGTGCTTCAAGAGTGTCAAAGGAATCACTTTTTCACAGCCAGAACAAGAACCAATATTTATGTTTTTTAATCTAATCAGCAATTAATGAACAGCTACTGTGTGCATGGCATGGTGTTAGGTGCTAAATCATCATGAGAAATTAATTATTGTTATGTTTCAGGAGACAGGTGGGGAGCGATAACTAAATCAAAACGTTTAAAACATGTAAATGATTTGATCCAAAAATTCTTCCCAGAAGCTGTCCAACAGAAACTTTCATGCAGGTACTCAAAGATAACTGTTCAATGATACTTACTTATGCATTGTTTGTAATAGGAAAACAATGGAAATGATCTAAACATCCATCAATAAAATGAGAGAGACCTAAATATACCAACCTGGAAAGATGCCCAAGATAT
This sequence comes from Myotis lucifugus, assembly GCF_000147115.1. NCBI lineage: Eukaryota > Metazoa > Chordata > Mammalia > Chiroptera > Vespertilionidae > Myotis > Myotis lucifugus. The sequence continues at coordinate 2,604,644 of NW_005871054.1, read as the reverse complement.
AGTTCTAGATCACAACAGAAATTATAAGACTGTATTTTTGTTGCTGTGTATAGATATAAGTATATGCATAAAAATATCTCAAGAGTATACTGCAGCCCTGACCGGTTTGGCTCAGTGGATAGAGCCTGCGGACTCAAGGGTCCCAGGCTCGATTCCGGTCAAGGGCATGTACCTTGGTTGCAGGCACATGCCCAGTAGGGGGATGTGTAGGAGGCAGCTGAATCGATGTTTCTCTCTCATCGATGTTTCTAACTCTCTATCCCTCTCCCTTCTTCTCTGTAAAAAATAAATAAATAAATAAATAAATAAAAATTTTTAAAGAGTATACTGCAAAGTATTAAGGGGCAAGATTATGGAGATTTTTTTCTTTCTACATTTTTTATAATGTTTACTTAAAATAATAAACACATCACACAAAAAGAAAAACAAAGGTAAAGCAAATAGAATAAAGAAATTAAATAAGTTTTAGCAATATTTTCATGTGGAAATTTGAAACTATTTAAAACAACATTTCCCCCAAGAATTTGGAATAACTAGGTTGTTTCACTTGCAATTTTCTGAGTAGCTAAAAGCTGTGAACTAGTCACTCAGTTACTCCTCTCTTTATCCTGGTGGTTATGAGCTCTCAATAAAGCTTTTCACCTGAGCTTGCTCTTTAAGAGACCTGGGTTCAGAACATATGATAATAGCAAGTGTATGCATGCCAATTTGTTTACCAGGAGTCTCTCAGAGGAAATCATGTGCATCTGTCTGTTTACTTTTCCTTGGAACCTAGAAGGTCACCTCTAAAAATAATCTTGCTCAGTGTCAGAGCTTCTGTGACACAGAGGTACATGCCTCACATGCTCTCCGTAGTTAGTGCCCTATTCCAGGCATATCCAGTTCCCCAAAAGACTCAACCAGAAGGGGGTGGGGGAAGCAGCTGCCAGCTAAACTGTCCAGCTGTTGATTCATTTAATACTGGATACAAAGGAAGTCCTTAAAAAAAATGGTGCACACCTTTTCTCATAGCTACCACTCTAGACTAGTGATGTTGAACTTTTAAATGTTTATTGGCTATTTGTATTTCTTTTTTTGTGAACTTCTAAAGGACATATTAAAAGAATTTCTGAACTAGAGCCCAGGCTATGGTTATTTGAATTTTCAATAGACATATTTGGGGTGCCTAACCAGTCCCTACCTCTTCTGGAAGGGCCCTGAAGCTCTTGTTGAATGAATGGGCCTGAGGAACTATGCTTGAACCAGGGAAACACAATCCATTTGCCCCTGTCCTCCACCCAACTCTTCCCTGGTGGAACCTTCCATTAACCCATGCTGGGCTGGGATCATATTGTGGAAGGTCTTGAGAGCTAGACTATGGATTTTGAACAAGTCTGAAATAATAATAATAATAAACAATATGGGCAGAAGAGGAAAGAATGGAAAGATGGTAATTGAAGAGATGGAATATATGTAATTTTATGATGATTGGATCCAGGGTGCAAAAGAATTCCACATATTTCAGAAGTTTCTAAGATTTGTGCTAGGAAATTGGTGATGCCATTATGGAGGAGAACTCATCTTCTCCCTTCTGCAGGGACCTCATGCCAACAACTGTTTTGTCATTTATCTTCAATTGTTTACTTCATTGCTTCCCTTCTATTTAAACCTAACCAAGTATCTCCCACGTTTAAAAAACAAAACAGAAACAAACCTTTTCCTTTGAAAGATGATGGGAAGCGTAGGCTACTAACATCCTCATCTTACGTGTGGGCAGTCAAGAGATGCTATCTATGATTAATGGAATTAAAAATGGAGCTTACATAGGTTTTGAAGGTGGCCAATGGAGAAACCAAGATTGGTGATACAACCATTTGGGGTGAAAGAGGGGAAACAGAGAGATGCAAACTAAATTCTCATCCAGCATATCAGAAAGTTAATAATCTAGACTGATAAATCAAGAAATGGTCATGTTAGGAGTTAATTAGCGATGTGGAAATTACCACAACACAGAAGCAGTCCAAAATGGTTGCCTCTGGCCTGGAAAAGAATGGCTCAGAGGAGTGTTGCTTTGTTGTTTTTGTCCCCACCTCACACCCAATTATTGCTTTTTTGAACCACTTACACATATTTCTTTGATGAGGTTTTTGATGATTTTTTCTTTTTCTTTTTTCAATTTGGTAAGGAGAGAGGCCTTAAAAAATAATCCTTCTTAAACTCATATCTCCTTATAGCTACCAAGGTCTCTCTTCTTTCTTAAAATATATTCCTTAATATAATAATAGTAGTAGCTAACATTTATTGAATTATTATGTGCCATGCATTGTGCTAATAACTTTAGTTTCATCATCTCATTTAATCTTCACAATGAACTTATTGCAACTAGATATCTTTTTTTAAAAAGATATTGTAGGAAGCCCATTCTTTTTTAAAAATATATTTTATTGATTTTTTACAGAGAGGAAGGGAGAGAGATAGAGAGTTAGAAACATCAATGAGAGAGAAACATCGATCAGCTGCCTCCTGCACACTCCCTACTGGGGATGTGCCCGCAACCAAGGTACATGCCCTTGACCGGAATCGAACTTGGGACCCCCGAGTCTGCAGGCCGACACTCTATCCACTGAGCCAAACCGGTTAGGGCTAGATATCATTTTAAAAATATATTTTTATTGATTTCAGACAGGAAGGGAGAGGGAGAGAGAGAAAGCAACATCAATGATGAGAGAGAATCATTGATTGGCTGCTTCCTGCATTCCCCCTACTGGGGATCAAGCCTGCAACCCAAGCATGTGCCCTAACCGGGAATTGAACTGTGACTTCCTGGTTCATAGGCTGATGCTCAACCATTGACCCATGCTGGCCGGGCAGCAACTAGATATCATGAAGGAGTTGTGTTTTATCATCCACATTTCCTTACAATCCAATCTCTCCTCAGCCCACTGTAGACTGGCTTTTGCCACCCAAATTCAACTTAGACTGCTCTCAATGAGGGAGCCCATAACCTCTCTATTGTTAAAACTGGTTATACTTTCAGCATCTTTAACTCTACTCCTGTCTTTGCTTCTACAAGACTACACTTTTTTGGTTTCCCTCCTGCTTCTCTGATTTCTCAATCCCCTTTAAGATATTTCTTTTTCTATTTACTTCCTAAATGTTGGTATGCCTCAGAGTTCTTTCTTCAGTTTGCTTTTCTTCTCACTTTATATCCCTTTGGACTATTTATATAGTCCTATTGCTTAAGTTGCCACTGATGAAACTCAAACCTCTGTCTCTATCCCAACTGTTTCTACTTCTGAGCTACAAACCCACAGACCACTGTTTATCTGACATCCTGATCTGGGTCTCCCACTGACACCTCAACTCAGCAAATCCTAAGTGAAATGCATCAATATCCTATACTTGTCCTTTTTGGGTCTCCCTCTCATTTGACTCTACCATCATCCATACAGTTGCCTACTTCCAAATGCGAACATTGTCTTTAATTCCTTAGCTGCCTTCCACATCTAATAGCAGGTAATCAATCATCTGTACAGTCTCCAATCTGGATTTCTCTCTACTCCTCCTCATCTAGGGGGCCACTACTTTAATTTGCACTGTCATTATCTCTTATCTGGCAGTGGCCGCATAATTGGTCTCCCTGCCCTCCCATCTTTGGGCTCTTCTCAAGTCCATTCTCTATATTGCAGCCAGAGTAATTCTTTCTCACATGCATATCTGAAGCTGCCTCTCCTCTGCTAAAAGTATTTAATGGTTTCCTGTACTCTCAACCTAGATACTAGTTAACCTATGCTCACCTCAGTCTCAGGCTGCTGCTCTGGCACTTGTCACACAGAACTGCTTGCAGCCTCCAGCTCTCTCTCTCTCTATTTTCAGGCATTTGCACTCACTGCTCCCTCTGCCTGGGATGATCCTTCCTACTCCATTCTCTTCCTCTCTAATTCCAACTAGTCTTTCTTGATCCAGCATAGATGTTTTCTCTTTGATGGAGGCTTTTTGACCTCAAAGGCTGAGTTAGGTGCCTCCTCTATGCATTCCCATAGGACCGTATCATAGCACTTGCCATACCATTGTATCTTCTCTGTCTCCCTCACTAAACTGCAAACCTTTATAGGGTAGATGGTATACTAGTTATCCCAGCAGAGAGTGTCAATCCATTGAATGAATTATGGAAGGTAGTCCTAAGGCCGTGGTCGGCAAACTGCGGCTCGCGAGCCACATGCGGCTCTTTGGCCCCTTGAGTGTGGCTCTTCCACAAAATATCACGTGCAGGCACGCATACAATGCGGTTGAAACTTTGTGGCCCGTTTGCAGAAGTCAGTTTTCGGCCTGGGCGAGTCTATTTTGAAGAAGTACTGTTGATATTTGGCTCTGTTGACTAATGAGTGTGCCGACCACTGTCCTAAGGGATTGGAAAGAACATGAGTGGGGACTGGGCCACTGGGGCTGACTTCCATGAGAGCTGCTGTTGAGCATCAGGCTGCTGGGCACTGCTGAAGCTCAGGGACATAGTTGGCTGCTGCAGAAACATCTGGATGTTAGAGTCCTGGACCAGTCAAAACTGCTTCTGGGTCTTGTGGAGCTCCTCCTGCTGCCACCAATATTGGCCTGCAGATTCTATGTCCATTGCTCTGGCTGGTCTTTGATGGTCTGGAACATGCTGAACGGTGCTGGAAACTGTGCTGGGGGGTAGGTGGATTCTGCAAAAGGTCTGAGGCAGGAGCTGCTGTGCGAGGTCACAGTACGATGGAACAGGTAAGGAAGCTGGCATCGTGGCTGCCTGGCTGAGCCCTGGCACAAGGAGCTCTTGAAGCAGGGTGGCCAATCTTGGCACAGCCATGGTGCTAGCTTCTGTCATCTACTTGCTTAGAGTGGAAGTGGATTGTGACATGGCTGTGTGCAAGGATTTATGGGAACATCTTAAGGATGCTGATGGCGAGTGACTTGTGTTAAGGTCTGAGGTGCCCACGTCAAGAGCATTAAAGTGCTGCTGAGGTTCCAGCTTGAGCCCTTGCTAAAGGATGGATGACCTCGGATGGCAGATCTTGAAAAGCCAGCTCCTGCTTCCTTTCCACTCGGACAATTGCATAACTGACCACTGAGTCTGTGCACACGATGAACTTGGGCTGGGAGTTCCACTGATGGCCTTTGGTCAGAAATTAATAACAACATGACATTCCTTTGCCAAACTGCATTAGGTGCTGGTGGCACCTGGCCAGGAGCTCCAAATGATCAATGTGTGGTAGTCATAGCCTGAGGTTCCCAAAACTTCAAAAAGCAGGTATCCTATGGTTGGAGGGGCTCTGTGATCCAGAAATAAAAATTTCCATTCCAAGCTATGCCTTGAAGTGAATTACTCTGAAGATTCCTCAACTATGCACATTTCCTTTAATAACTGTGATGTTGCTAGGGGAACAGTAGTAATGAAGCAGACCAATTTCCAAGTGGCACCTGGCAAGGCATTGAAAGGGCATTGTCAAAGCTGTTACAGGAGGGGCTAGGCACATTGTTATAGGAGAAAAATTCCCTACAAATGTTATTTATTCATAAGTTGGACATTCCTTTGGGTTCAAGCTACCTCTGAGAAAATGGCAATAAAACTCTAAATCATTGTTAGACCTTAAGTATCCTGGGGAGGGGGAATCCGTCACAAGCACATGAGAAGAGAACATCCTATAAACTTCTGAAAGTTCTTGTTCTGGAAGGAAATTTAACAAATTCTGATCCATGACATCCTATGGTAAGTGCCCTGGGTGAGGTGTGATACCGTCAGAAAAGTAGAGAATGCTGCTTTCCATCGTCATGGTGATGATGAAGCCATCTGATGCCTCCAACATCAGCCCTGTGAATTCTTCATTACTGAGGAAGGAAGGTTCCCACTCCTGCTGAATATCACAGATTTCTGTTTGCCCTGAGAGACCGCACTGTGATTCTGCAAAAATCTGATGACTTTTTCCAGCGCCGTAGTTTTGTCCATTTCCCCTGTATTGTCAGGGAGCATAGAGCTAAGCTCTTTTTTCTTTTTAAAAAATGTATTTTTACTGATTTTAGAGAGAGAGAAAGGGATAGGGATAGAGAGAGAGAAACATAGATCGGCTGCCTCCTATACACCCCTACTTGGGATTGAGCCCGCAACTTGGGCATATGCCCTTCGGGAATTGAACCAGTGACCTCTTCATTGACGGATGAACGCTCAACCACTGAGCCACACGGCAAGGCTAGCTGAACTGGTCCTGGCTTCTGAAAAGTTAGGGAACCTGTTTTATGTATATAACAGACTTGTTTCAAAAAGCTTTCTTTGCCCTGTCCTCATCTTCACTCATTATTTTTTCGATGCAGTTTTTCCTTGGAGTGGGCCAGGGTGGTCCTGTGGGGCCAGGCATCAACTGGGCCAGGGAGAAGCACCTCCTGCTGCCACCCTAGGAGCTGGAGCTGGAGCTGGAGAGGGCGCAGTGAGCTTCTCCATGGCCACCACAGCATGCATCCTGGGCTCCTGCGGGAGGCAGGCTACTCTCATGGCAAAGTCTGGATTCACATAGGCCTAGGTTTTGGTTTCTTCCTCTTCTGAGTCTTTTCTTTTTCCAGCTTTAAAAATGCAGGTTGCACGTCCCTCCTCACAGAGTTGCTGGGAGGACTGAATGAGGTGCCTGGCATAGGATGTGGCACATGAGCTTGGGGTTCATAGCAACCAGAGAACCTGGGTTCCCTGGGAACTTGGTTTGAGGGAACAAGAATGAACTCAGAGGTGGGTCATGCAGGAGAAGCCAGCAGGGAGCAATGAGTTAGGCCTGAATCTGAAGTGGGAGTTGGAAGTACAGGTTTAGAAGTTCTCCGGTTAGGGACACTGAGCTGGGGCCTAGGAATAGATAAGACTATCTTGGGGAAGGCTCAGGCCTAGGGAGCAGTAAAGAGAAGGTTTGCCTTGCAAAAAACAGAGGAGGAATGGTCTGTGGGATCAATGTTAGAGAAGAACCAGGATAAGGAAGGAGAAGCAACAGTGTTACACACTGCAGAGAGATGGAGGAGAATGTGGGTTTGGACTTAATGAGGTCATAGATGTCCTTGGAAAGAATGTTGATGGCTGTTTTGTGAGGTTAATCATTTGTTGTAGTTCAGAGTAGAAAGATGGAGCCATGTGGGTCTTGGGAGTTCAAGAGCAAAAGCCATCTTAACTGATAAACGGGGAAGGAAAGGCTGATGATAACTGTAGCAGCAAAAATTGCTCATAAGTTAAACACAGGGCTCTTCTCCACTTCTAATCCCCACCCCACTAACTCCTGCCCAGTTTAAGAATATCAAGGAATAACCAGGCATGGTTGGCAGGAAACTGTGGAAGCATATACAAAACTCTATACAGAGGGTTTTGTATTTAGTAACTACCCTTTATTCTTTCCTATGTTGCAGGCATTGTGCTGAATGTCTTGTGCGTGTTACATCACTTACTCCTTATGACAATCCTTAAAATATTATTGTCAATTAATGTTTGAGAAAACTAATGTTTAGAGAAGTTAATTGTTGATAGTGAACTGGTGATGACTGAGATTAAAACTGGGACCTCTGACTCAAGTTCTTGTTCTTCCCTGGTCTGCTGGCATAGGGGTGGGCAGCATGGGGGAGGGGACCTAGAGAAGTCTTTGGGAGTGAAGGGAGAAGCATAGCAAGGCTTCTGAAAAGTTAGGGAACCTGTTTTATGTACATAACCCACTTCCCTTACTCTGCCCCGCCAAGTAGTAAGTGAAGTTTACTGTACACCAAAGAACCACCCAGAGCTGCATAGTCCCATAACATTTTCTGCCCTGATGGAATGTTTTTTATCTGTGTTGTCTAATATGAAAGCCACTAGCTATCCATAGCTACTGGGCACTTGAAATTTGAAATGTGGCTACTGTGACCAAGGAACTAAATTTTTTATTTTATTTTAATTAGTTTAAAATTAAATTTAAAAATTGATTCAGTTATTGGAAAAGTATATATATATATTTTTATATATATATGTATATATATTAGGTTTAAGTATATTTTGAACAACTTAGTATATGAAACTACATTTTCAATTTAAAATTTTGTGAAATCTAAATACAGGTAGCATACAAATTGATATTTACTATGCATGTAATATACATTTCAAAGACTTATATGAAAGAAATGAATGTAAAATAGTTTATTAATTTTTAATTGGCTACATGTTCAAATAATATTTTTGATATTTTGGTTTAAATAAATATTAAAATTAATTTCATCTGTTTTTAGAAAAAACTTTAATGTGGCTGCTAGAAAAATGTTAATGAAATATTTAGCACACATTATATTTCTGTTGGATAGCTTTGCTCTAGAGGTAGGGTCCTGGTACTAACGGAAGTGGGGTTGGAAGGCTTTTCCATACCTTTTGCTACTCTAGGCCTCTCCATTCTTCCTTCTTCCCCATCCTTTTTACTCCTCTTACCCTTGAGATATAGAAAGTATTATGCACTTAATTATACCTCTCCAGAGTATTTAATTTTAAAAGACAGTAGAGGTTGTGTGGATACTTCACATAAAGAACTCATTGTCACTGGATTTCAGGCCTCAATGAGGGAGGTATTTGGCTTTTTAGAAGTCACTACTGAACTTCCAGGATTATCTCTATTTACATGTTCTACCCATGTAAGTACTCATACTTGTCAAACCTGAGTCCCAGTTTAAAGACTCCAAAATGTGTATATGTAGAAAATTATTAGTTTGCTCATGTATATTGCTAGTCTCCCTATTTCTAAAAATGGGCCTTGCTGAGGTGCTAAAGGACACTTGCAATAAAAAACCTGTCTTGCTCAAGCCTCAAATCTGAGCAGGCATCACTGGGTGAAAGACTAAAATGCTAAAGATTGTACATCTCCAAAGTTTGCTCTCCAGAGCCTCTATTAAAAGGATATGCAATAGAATCTCTTATTTATTTTTTATTAAAAACAATAAAGTATCCTTGTCCTGGCCGGTGTGACTTAGTTGGTTGGAACGTTGTTCCATACGCCAAAGGTGGCAGGTTCGATTCCTGGTCAGGGCACATACCAAGGCTGCGGTTCAATGCCTGGTCAGAGCCCATTGGGAGATAACCAATCAATGTTTCTCTTTCACATTGATAGTTCTCTCTTACCCTCCCTTCCTCTCTCTAAGATCAGTAAAATAAATAAATAAAGTAGCCTTGGTTTCTTTATATGTAAATTGGGGAAAGCAATAGAGAGAGAGAGTACTTGGGTAGACTCATGAGGGCTGAGAGGACAAAATGAATTCATATATGTAAAGTGCTTAGACCAGTGTCTGGAATATAATAAACCTTTAGCTCAATCAGTGTTAACTATTAATATAAAATGGATAGCTTTGCTCTATAGGTAGTGCAGATGTGTGACAGAACTTAAGTGGCATCTGATTTCTATTAGAATACTTATTGGAAGCATACTCAACTATCTTACTCAACAGAAGGAAAAGATTGGAATAATCAAACCCTAGGAGAGTTGGGTGGAGCTGGACATCAAGAACTTGAATGCTGCACGCACTCTCTGACTTTTGTCTCTATGCTTCTGTGTGTGTTAACTTCTTCACATGGCCAGAAACCAACAACTCCTGAGTCTACTTCTTATACTTTCCTCTACTAGAGAGAGTCTCTTCTCAGTTATAGTTTTTTTAAAACTGTAAGATATTTTTATTGATTTCAGAGAAGAAGGGAGAAAGAGACAGAAATATCAATGATGAGAAAGAATCATTGATTGGCTGCCTCCTGCACGCCCCACACTGTGGATTGAGCCCACAACCCGGGCCTATGGCATGACTGGGAATTGAACCGTGATCTTCTGTTTCATAAATCAACAATCAACCACTGAGCCATGCTGGCTGGGCCTCAGTTATAGTTTAAAAAAAAACATCCAAGGGAAGGACTATGAGTGGCCTAGCTTAGGTCAGGCACCCATTCTTAAACCAGTCAATCTTGGCTGAAGGAGCCAGGACATATTGGAGCATGGTTGCTCTTGTTGGAACCCCATAGTTAGAGTTTGAGTAGAGAAGTTCCCAAATGTAAGTGAGGGTGTTGGGCAGGTCTTTGGCATGCTGTCATTGGCTGGGTACTGCTGGGGAAAATCATGGCTTCAGCTCAAATACTAAAGCAGATCCCAAAGGTGCTGCAACTTGGGGCTGTTAACTGCTCCCTTTGTAGACAATCACTAAGTTCTTGCAGGGACCTTTGAACAGCATACCAATTCATGGTTGCCACAGTCCATCCTTGTGCTGCACAGATTTACCTCTCTGCACATGTTCAGGGAGCAGCTCCTCCATGTTCCTCCATTCTGAGGGGTGTGAGCTTTTGTTAACCATACCCTTTTCTGATTGGGATTGCTGCACTGTCCATTCAAGGTCACAGTCCAACAACAGAGTGCCAGAGGCACCCATGTGAGTCACTTGATTTCCACACATATGCTTCCCTTCCCTCATTGTGTAACAGGAGCCCTGCTTCCACTTGCTCATCAGGTACAAGGACCTCTGCCAAGAAGGTCTGTTTGTTTATTTGTTTGTTTGTTTATATTTTAATCCTTACCCAAGTATGTTCATTGATTTTAGAGAGAGAAGAAGGGAGAGGGGGAGAGAGAGAAGCATTGATGTGAGAGAGAAACATTGATTGGTTGCTTTCCACACACACCCCAACAGGGGATCAAACCCTCAACCTGGATATGTGCCCTGACTGGGAATTGAACCCATGACCTTTAGGTTTACAGGATGACACTCCAACCAACTGATCCACACCCACCAGGATTGGTGACTATTCTTGCCTGTTGGTCCCTGGACACAGGGATCCAAAGTGCCTAAGCAGCAGCCATAGCTTATAGTTCACTGTGTCCACTGGCAAGACTACACTCCCTAATGAGTCCCTCCAACTCTGCAGAGCCCAGATTTGCAAGGATGGGAAACACAAAATCCTCCAGAGGGTCACTGGGAGTGACAGTAAATGGAGCCACTACTGTGTTCAATTATTGGTTTCTAGCACATATGTTCTTCCTACTGGACACACCACCATATAGCAGCCTCTGATTCAGTGCATATACTGCATCCTGGAGGAGTGCTCAATCCTTAAGAGTCTTGCCTCCAAGATAACATTTTACAAACAACAGCCAGGTTATGAGATCCTTAGGTGGGGAGTATAAACCTGGAGTCTTTCATATCATCTGGAATATGATACTGGAGTCCATATGTATTGTTCAACCAAATGAATAAATGAATTAATGAATAATAAAACGTGAATGCTGGGTGAATACAAGACATTTGGGACTAGGGAGTGGTATGGGATGGCTACAGATTTGGCAATATCATTCATAATCATTTTTCAGCTACAATCTATAAGGTCTGACTCTTGAACCCTTAACTCCCACCCTTACCTTTCTTATGAATTTCAGATAAACATCTACAACAGCAAACTTGATGGTGATGTCTAATATTCCTAAAGCACCTACAACAGAACATGTTCAAAATGAACTTATTTCCCCACTAACCCTGTTCCTCCTTCTGCTAATGTGACCCAGATCAGAATCTTAGAAGTCATCCTAGACTTCATCCTCTCCCTCCATCAATTTGTTACTAAAATCTTGTTATTTCTGTATCTTCAATAGCTTAGGAATTTGAGTTTCTCTCCCCTCTGGTTTCTTTCCCTCTAGCGATTCTTCGTTTCCTGTCCAACTTCCTTGTCATTGACAAACTGATTTTTCTAAAATGCAGACTTAATTATGCTTCTCTCTTTCTTAAGCAGGCGGATCACAAGCATTCTCGTGTTTTCATATTACACAGTGTTTTACATAAATGTTAAAGGCACGCCTTAAAATTAAATACCCATTGCATTTTGAAGTTATTTATTACATGTTCTTAGAAGCTAATATCTTTTTAAAGAATGATACTTTGTAAAATGTTTTTTAGTACTCGTTTAATAGAAACTTACCTGGCCACTGGGTAAAGCTAGCAATAAAACTATTGGTGCTCAACGTGTTAAGATTGTCTAATAGCTCCCCAGGGCTGTAGGATAAAACCCATACTTCTTGGTTATAACATCTGGCTTATAACATCTTCCACGATCTGGTCCTGTCTATCTTGCTTACCACTCTATAAAGCTATAAGCTTGTGGTGGTGGGAATTATATCATCCTCAACTTCATCATTATAGTGCCTAAAACAGTTTTGGTGACCAAATACCGTTTTCCTAAATGAATGAATGAGACCTGAAATGGGCTTTGAAGATTGAGCTAGGTGAATAAAATATAGACTGAACATCTAATCTGAAACCTTCCAATAATTATTGAGCTACTAAGTTGAGTTTTTTTGATGAAATAGATTCCTTGTCCTTAATTTTTATATCTCCAGGCTTCTGGTCAAGATGGTAGCATAACTAAATGCGGTACTTGAATCCTCCCACAACCACATCAAAATTACAACTGAACTACAGAATAACTATCATTCAGAAGGGCCTCAAATCTAACTAAACAGAAGTCCTACATCTAAGAATATAAAAAAGAAGCCACAATGAAATTGATAGGAGGGGGTGGAGATGCTGGTCCCACACACACCTGTGGTGGATAAAAATTGGGAGGAAATCTCAGCTTCAGAGGACTCCTCCAGGAATGAGAAGTCCCAGCCCCACAACAGGCCCCCCAACCCAGGGTTCCAATGCCAGACAAAAAAGTCCCCATAACTTCTGGCTGCAAAAACCAGTGGGGATGGTGGCTGCGTGGATGGAGGGCTGCTGGAGTCCCAGGCATTCCACTTAAAGGGCCTCCACAGCCCTAGCCGGTGTTGCTCAGTGGATAGAACATCGGCCTGGGGACTGAAGGGTCCTGGTTTGATTCTGGTCAAGGTCACATGCCTGGGTTGCGGGCTTGATCCCCAGTAGGAGTAGTACAGGAGGCAGCCAATCAATGATTCTCTCTCATCCTTGATATTTCTATCTCTCTCTCCCTCTCTCTTCCTCTGAAATCAATAAAAATATTTAAAAAATAAAATAAAAATAAATAAAGTAAATAAAGGGCCTGAACAGACTTACCGTATTTTTCTGTGTATAAGACACCCCCCACTTTTCCAATCCAAAATTAAGAAATCAATATTTTAAACATTTTACTGGTTTTCCTCTTAAGGCCTTCTTTTTTTGGCATCTTTTAAAGAGTTGTTCTTCCTGTTTTCTCCACTGTCTGATCACACACTCAGTGGGAGGAGGTCCAAAATGTCTCTCTGCAGCTCTATTTCCATGCTCTTTTGCATAGCTGATTACATTCAGTTTGAATTTTGCCAAGTAAGACAATTGCTTACTGGTATTTATCTTTTTTTTTTTTTTTACATCTTTATGGGCTCTGAAGGCTCTGGTCCCTGTTGCATCTGCGCACTCTCCCAATTATAGCATCAGCTGATGTCAATAATAATAAGGCTCGTGATTGGAGGAAGCCTGTTTGACAAGGTATGGGCAGCTACACACCCACGCGGTCCCCTCCTCGGCTGACTTCCCTGTATAAGACACCCCTCAATTTTCATAATGATTTTGGAAAAAAATAGTGTCTTATACACTGAAAAATACAGTACTCAGATTCACTTGCTCTGAGCTCCAGTGCTGGGGCACCAGGGATATATGGAAAGGAACTGAATTGTCTGGAATCAGGCAAGAGCTGGATGGGCAGTTTTCTCCCTGACAAAAGCCATTGTTCCTTTTCAGAGCCCTCACATCCCACTGAGCCAGTAGACAGGTGCCATATCTGAGTCTCCATCACCCTGGCTAACATTTTTGGCCCCATCTGGTGATTCCCTGAAATCCTGCCCCACCCAACTTGTGAGCCCATCCAAGCTGCTTTCAGAGGCTTTTCCATATGAATGGCCTCTCGTGGCTCATGCTTCACACTTTTCCAAAATCTCTCAAATGAACAGCATCTGGCCTCTCTGTGCCCTATATCTCTCACTAAGTGGCCCCAGGCCTGGCAGTAGCAGCAACTGGCCTTGGTTTTTAGCTTGGCCTCTTTGGGGTACTTCCAAGCCCAGCACAAGTAGCAGCCATCTGCAGATCACTTTGTAGCTCATGCCAGGTGGCTTCTGGCAGGACACAGGGGGAGGTTGACCTTGATGTATACTCCCGGGAGGCTCCAGAGCCAGTGCCCCTTGAGAACAGCTTCAGAATATGTTAAAGTACCACCCAACCTCCTCCACCAGGGACACACTCATGGAGAGGACTCAGCAAGCACTGGAGCTCCCCTGAGGTAAGTCCTCTCTGTGGGATTGGCCCTTGCATAGGTGAACCTCCATGGTGGGCAGAGCTAGTCCTTGAAACCAATCAGACTGTGGCAAATCCTCACACTGATATGCCAACAGCAATCAAGGCTCAACTACAACAGGAGGGTGCACACAGCTCACACAGGTGATCTGGGAAGCTATGCCTTTGGAGCTTACAGAACACCTACTACATAAGGCCACTCTACCAAGCCCAGTAGATGTAGCAGCTCTACCTAACACACAGAAACAAACACAGGGTGCCTGCCAAAATGAGGAGACAAAGAAACATGTCCCAAATGAAAGAACAGAACAAAACTAAAGAAAAAGAACTAAACAAAATGGAGACAAGCAATTTACTAGATACAAAGTTCAAAACACTGGTTATAAGGATGCTCAATGAACTTAGGAGAAGAGTAAACTCATTGAGAACTCCAACAAAGAGATAGGAAACATAAAAATGGAACTAGAAAACATAAAAAAGTTCCAGTCAGAAATGAAGACTACATTAATTGAAATGAAGAATACATTACAGGAAATCAACCATAGAATAGATGAAGCAGAGAATCAAATCAGAGATTTGGAAGATAAGGAAGCAGAAAACACCCAATCAGAACAGCAAAAAGAATCCAAAAAAATGAGGATAGCACAAGGCGTCTCTGGAACAACTTCAAATATATCAACATTCAGGAAGTGCCTGAAGGAGAAGAGAGGGAGCAAGAAATTGTTCAAGACCTATGTAAAAAAAAAAAAAAGATGAACTTTCCTAATCTGGTAAGGAAGTGGATATACAAGTCCAGGAAGCACAGAGAGTTCCAAACAAGATAAACCCAAAGAGACTGACACCAAGATGCATCATAATTAAAATGCAAAAGATTAAAGAGAGAATCCTAAAAGCAGCAAGAGAAAAACAGTTAGTTACCTACAAGGGAACTACCATAAGACTTTGCAACAGAAACTTTGCAGGCCAGAAGGGATCGGCACAAAATACTCAAAGTGATGAAAAGCAACAACCTACAACCAAGATTACTCTACCCAGCAAGGCTATCATTTAGAATTGAAGGACAGATAAAAGAGCTACCCAAACAAGAAAGAGCTAAAGGAATTCATTATCATCACACTAGTACTACATGGAATGTTAAAGGGTCTTCTTTAAAAAGAAAAAAAATATAACTAATAAAATGACAATACATATCTATCAACAATTGAATCTAAAAATCAAAATAAATGAACAAGCAGAACAGAAAAAGACTCATAAGATACAGAGAATATTTTGTGGTTGCTAGATGGGAGGGGGGGTTGGGAGGATCTTGAAAAGGGGAAGGGGTTAATAAGTACAAATTGGTAGTTACAGAATAGTCCCTAAAGTACAGCATAGGGACTTACATAATATTGCAATAACTATGTATGGTGTCAGAAGGATGCTAGATTGATCAGGATGATCACTTAGTAAGTTATATAATGTCTAATCATTGGTTTGTATACTTGAAACTAATGTAATATTAGTTGTAATATTATATGTCAACTGTAATTGAAAAATAAAAAATTAAAATTAAAAAAAATTTTGGTATCTCCATGACCAGCTTGGCACATAGTAGGTATATATTCAATAATTTATTAATGGTATTATGTATTCAGCCAAAGGATCATTTCTTTGGGGAAATGTAATGCTTATTTAATTACAGAGCAACTTACTTGGGAAGAGATGAAAACTTCATTAGTTCTTTGTGAAGAAGCTATTCTGCTGGTCAGATACCTGAGCAAACAGACCAGGCCTTAAGACAATTTAATCAAGCACATTTCTTATTGACCAGAATGGACCTGCTGTTGGAGAGGACACCTGTCTTCCTGAGGTCAGTGGCTCCAGCATTAAATTTATTAACTGTAACCAGATCTGGCTACAGATGCTGCCAAAAACAGGGATATCCCAAGGTGTTGTTACTGGATACTAATTTTGGATAAATACCTCCTGGAGGCTTTAAGTCTTTCAAAATGAAGACTGTATGCTATAATAAATCATAACTATTACTGGAGTTTCCATTTCAGTGAATAAACTCATATTTTTTGTAATTGGGACATACAACATACATACTGGCATTTAAATACTTAAATAGAGTTCAGAAGTCAAATATTTTACAAGGCCCTAGGAACCTGTTTTCAAAGTAATGAAAAGTGACCCTGGTTGCAATACGATCACTCCCTTCGGAGAACTTGCAAATAAATTTAGTTAGTAAAAGCTTCTGCCAGCATGATTCTAGTTCAGAGAACAACAAGGATATTCCCAGTTGCCAGTTGCTCTTATCTGCTGCTGCTCCTAATGCCTAATTTGGAAAATCTCCATTTTGCTGTAGGTTTAAGACTGGGTTATCTAATCCCTAGACTTTTTTCCAACTATTTGATTCTTTGGAGCTTTCGAGGAAACTCGTGGTCCATGGTATAGTACCTTTCACTCAAACGAAAAAAGGGTAAGCTGGTTAAAGTATCAATGGTCAAGGCTTTGTAAACTTTTTTTTTTCTTGACAGGAAGAGTTTTCGACCTTATTAGTTAAATGAGGAGATTAAAACTTAATAGCAACTCTGCTAATTTTCTATTATTAAGCTGAGATGTGGCTAAATATTTTCTACTATCATGCCAACACGAAAATGGATTTTCTTGCTTCCAGTTTAACTAGCTAGAAACTTCTGCAAATAAAGCTTCAATCTTAAAATGAGATGGTGTTGTTTTTTTTTAATCCTCAAGGGCAGAGAATGGAGAAATGAAAAGGAAGGAGGCCAATTTATTCATCCTGATCACCAAGAGGATTGGAGCTTTAGGGAAAGATTTCCTGAGATGACAGAATGTCATTTACAGTGCTCTTAAAAAATTAATAAGGCAATTTGACTTTTAATGCTTTTGCAGTCTTAGTATAGTGGCTTTTTATAGCCCTGAGCTGTGTGTTTAAATGCACATCAAAATGTCAAAGTGGGCCTCTACATAACACCTCTTTTTGCTGTCTCCAAAGGGGCTACTTAATTATTTGCAGACGTACAGCTTCATTTGAGAACAATTTGAAATACCCCTAACTAGTTGTGAGCAAAGCTGGTCACCTGATGCCTTCAAAGGCAGTTAGGAGCAAATGTAGCCTGGTTGGAGTTTGGTATTCCAGTAAGGGGGAGGGGAGGGTTGCCTAAGGATTAAGAGCATCTGCTGTAGAATCTGGTAAACTGGGTTTGAGTCCTGGATCAAGTCTCACTAATTATGAGACTTGTGCAAGTTACTTAAACTCTCATTAGTGAAAAGGAAACAGTAATATCACCTACTGAGCATAACACAGTGCCTGGAACAAATAGCAAGGGCTTGGTAAATCTTACCAGCAAAGAAGAAAATAAGCATCATCATCAGCAAAACATTATACCTGCAAGATTTTGTACTAGGTCCTAAGGATACAACAATGTGTAATAAGATATGGATTCCATCCTTCCAGGCTGATTGGAGATTAAACATATATAATAAGCTGGTATGGCACTACTTGGAGTGGGCAAGGAGCCAGGAAAGGTTTATCAAGGAAGAAAGACAGAAGCTTGGCCTTGGAGGAAGTGCAGTATCCAGATAAGCTAACTACAGGCCAAGGGCATTCTCAGGGCTACCACAATTGCATAACTGAATCTTCTTGTCAACCTCATTGAGCATCTCAGTTACCTCAATAACTAAGGATTCATGGAGCAGGGAGGTAGGGGAACTTAAAAGGTTATTGGCTGTGTTACTACTTTTTTTAACTGAATGTTTTCAGTTTGGCCATTTGAAAACAAAGATTTGTTACTAGTTTAAAAATAATTCTTTTCCTTAAGTAAATACTTTGTCAAATGTAGAACAGAAATAATCCTTTGCCACAACAAGATAAAAAATTACTTATGGCCCTGGCTGGTTTGGCTCAGTGGATACAGCGTTGGCCTGCGGACTGAAGGGTCCCAGGTTCGATTCCGGTCAAGGGCATGTACCTTGGTTGCGGGCACATGCTCAGTGGGGGGTGTGCAGGAGGCAGCTGATAGA
>NW_005871054.1:2573359-2586182 GCF_000147115.1 Myotis lucifugus | reverse complement strand
AGGCATATAGATTCAAGATCTTTATAGAAAGCCTATTTTACTTTATTTTTTAATCTAGAGGCCCATAGCACTAATTCCTGCACCATGGGGTCCCTTGACCTGGCCTGCAGGATCGGGCTGAAATCAGCTCTCTGACATCCCCGAGGGGTCCCGGATTGCAAGAGGGTGCCGGCCAGGCCAAGGGACCCCACTGGTGCACGATCGGGGCCCGGGAGGGATGCGGGAGGTTGGCCAGCCGGGGAGGGACTGCGGGAGGGCTCCAGGGCATGTCTGGCCCATCTCACTCAGTCCCAATCGGAGCATCTGCCCCCTGGTGGTCAGTGCACGTTATAGCAACTGGTTGACCGGTCGACTGTCTGCCCCCCTGGTGGTCAGTGCACGTCATAGCGAGCAGTTGAGCAGCCTTAACATATCATTAGCATATTATGCTTTGATTGGTTGAATGGACAACCGGACGACCAGATACTTAGCATATTAGGCTTTTATTATATAGGATATATTTTTGTTGATTTCAGAGAGGAAGGGAGAGGGAGATAGAAACATCAATGATGACAGAGAATCATTGATTGGCTGCCTCCTGCACGCCCCCCGCACTGGGGATTGAGCCCAAAACCTGGGCATGTGCCCTGACCAGCAATCACACCAGGATTTCCTAGTTCACAGGTCAATGCTCAACTACTGAGCCATACCAGCTTAGATAGACAGCCTATTTTAAAGATGAAATATTGTAAGGAGAACAAGCTATTAGGTAATATTTTCCCAAAAATTCTTCTCTAGAGACCATAAAGATATTGATGCTCTACTGCAGCGGTTCTCAACCTGTGGGTCGCAACCCCTTTGGGGATCAAACAACCCTTTCACAGGGGTCACCTAAGACCATCGGAAAACACATATATAATTACATATTGTTTTTGTGATTAATCACTATGCTTTAATTATGTTCAATTTGTAACAATGAAATTGGGGGTCACCACAACATGAGGAACTGTATTAAAGCGTCGCGGCATTAGGAAGGTTGAGAACCACTGCTCTACTGTAACCAGAAATTTTATCAAAAGGTTGTGTGTTTTTAATCCCAAATATTGACATGTTAGGGGTAGGACTACTGGAATGTCTTCTTGGAATCCCACTCATTCATTTATTATTTTATTCATAATTTATTATGTTTTTTACTTTGTGCCATGCAGTACGTGTTAGGTATTGCATATATGTTAGTGAACAAAACAGATATGTTTCCTTCTCCCATGGAACTGAAGACAGACAATAAGCAGGTAAGCAAATAAATCATTATATAAATACATTCATACATTTACTCACTGAAGAACTAATATTAAGCACATATTGTGTGTTGGGGAATATTTTGGGTTCTGGGAATTCAATGATGAGCAAAAATAGACTGGTTTCTGTCTTATGGAGCCTACATTCTGAGAGGGAGAGGCAACTTACTCAAAGAGTTACACTAAAAATGGCAACATTGTAACTATGAAAAGGCTATGAAGGAATAGTCATAAAGAAATTTACCCCACAAGGAGGTCAAGGAAAGCTTCCTTGAAGAAGTGAAGAATAGACGGAGAACTGAAGGATAATAAAGTTAGCTGGCAAAAGGAGGGAGGGGAGAGCATTTCAGAGAGAGGGAAGAGCATGTGCTTAAGGCCATAGTATGTCTTAGAGGCTAAAAGATGGTGAGTATGGCCAGAAGAGGAAGATGAACCCATAAAGGAGGCAGAAAGGGTACAGTTGGAGGTGAAGGAGCAAGCCACAGTCATAGAAACCATGGGAAGAAAGTGTTTCAAAAAGAAAGCCACAGACAGAGTCAAATGCTGCTGAGAGGTTTAGTAATATGAGAACTGAAAATGTCCCTGGATTTCACAACATGCAGCACATTGGTGAGCCCAGTGGAATTATGGACCATAAGCCAGAATAGAATGATTTGAGAGTGAGTGTAAGGAGAGTAAATGTAAAGGAGTAGAGTATGATTTTAGGAATTGCATTTGGTCACATGTAATGGAACCTGATGGCAGTAGTTTAAATAGGGTTATTTTTCTCACATAACAAGAATGACAGAGGGTGACGGACAGTTCAGGCTGCTGTAGTGGCTTCATGATGTAATGAATGCCATAGAATCCTTCTTTCTGCTTTGTTGTCATCCTCAGTATATGGCTATTTTTTTTCATTGTGAATGCAAGACAACTGTTCACTCTCAAGTCGATAGGAAGAAAGAAAGATCAAGGGGAAAGTTCTGGTGCCTATTCCAGAAAAGCAGAAATTTTCTGTAAATCCCCAGTCCACTTCAGCTTACATGTCATTGGCCCGAAGTATGTCATATGGCTGGGAGGCTGGGAAATGTAGCTCTTCAGCTTGACCCATTGCTGCTCCTAATAGAATCAGCTTCTGTAGGAAGAAGGGAGATGGATATTCAGAGCAACCATGGCAGCTACACAACACATACAAACCACACATTCAGAAAGTGTGTTGGTAAAAGAAAGGAGCGAGATAAGATGATAGTTGGAGGGGAACATGGAATTAAAATTTTTTAAAATTTAAATTGGGAATGACTTGAATATATTTAAAGACAAGAAGGGTCTAATCAAGAGACAGAAAGAGTGAGAGGGAGAGAGAGGATTTGAATATAAAAGAACAAAAGAGGTAATTAATTCTGCCCACCGATGTGGCTCAGTGGTTGAGCATTGACCTATGAACCAAGAAGTCACAATTTGATTCCCCATGCCCTGGTTTCAGTCTTGATCCCCAGTTGGGAGTGTGCAGGAGACAGCAGGAGGCAGCCAATCAATGATTCTCTCTCATCATTGATGTTTCTAGCTCTCGCTCTCTCTCCCTTCACCACTGAAATCAATAAAAAAATATATATATTTTTAAATATATTTTATTGATTTTTTTACAGAGAGGAAGGGAGAGAGATAGAGAGTTAGAAACATCGATGAGAGAAACATCGATCAGCTGCCTCCTGCACATCTCCTACTGGGGATGTGCCCGAAATCCAGGTACATGCCCTTGACCGGAATAGAACCTGGGACCTTTCAGTCCGCAGGCCGACGCTCTATCCACTGAGCCAAACCGGTTTCGGCAATAAAAATATATTTTTAAAAAAGTGTAATGTTCCTTAGAAAGGGGAAGGGGATGGAATCTAAATCAGAAGAGAGATTAACATTAAAGAGAATAAGGATAGGTTCTCTATGGTAACAACAGGAAAAGGAAAGTAGGCTTACATGTTTTATATTGAAAAAAAATGAAGTTTCTATTTCCTCTATAATGTAGGAGGTGAGGTTTGCTATTGCCAATGAGAGGGTATAAAGGAGTGATCAGAGCTTTGAGAAGTTTGACATGTTAAAGTTTGAAATAGCTGTTGCAGAGCATAACTGACTCAAGTATAAAGGGCACAAATAAAGTTCTATTGGGAATGTTATTCTCATCACCTTTCCTGAGAAATACTGATATATTAGAGAATGAGTTTCAGACAATCAACATGACTAGAAAGACATCAATATAAAGCCTGGTGTTGAGTATTAAATATACAGTTACTTATACAACTACCTACCCTTGTGCTCATACCAGCTGAATCTCTCTCTCTCTCTCTCTCTCTCTCTCTCTCTCTATATATATATATATATATATATATATATATATATTAGCCTAAGCGACCATTACGACTGAATGACCGGAATGGCTGCATGACCGGCCAGTAGCTATGACACGCACTGACCCAGACCTTGCTGCTGGGGCCTTGACAGCCCCGAATCTGGTTCACCTGCTCCGGACCCAGACAGGAGGGAGGAGGGAGCCGATTCCTCCTGAAATCGGCCGTTGGTTAGCTTGCTGCTGGGGCCAACCTCCTGTGGTCCCTCCCCCCAGCAGGCCACGCCCCCTCCCCATGGTCCCAATCGGCCAGGCCGAGGGACCCTACCCGTGCATGAATTCGTGCGCCGGGCCCCTAGTCATTAACATAAACATAATTTATTCAACAAATATTTAGTAAATATCCTCTACATACTAGGTACTTATGCATGTCATGTAGCATTCTAGGATGGGTTGAGGGTAGGTAGGAAATATAGCCTGGGAGAAGAAAGTAGTAAGAAAACAATGTTTAGAAAAGGTAGACCCTCTGTTAGCTGGGAAAATGCATAGAAATCTTAACATCCAGGCTCAGAGTGGCTAAACTTCACCCAGGCAATGGCATCCAAGGGATGGTCTGATCTGAGCGGCAAGATGGGGGTGCCAGCATCTGACTTTGGAAGCTCTGGGCAATTGTCATGGCACCAGGGACAGACCTGTAGTCAGATCAGTTGGAAGTTAGGGCGCCTGGAAGGGCAACCTAGCTGTGGAGATAGCAAATGCAGAGTTAGAGGGCAGAACAGGTTTCAGCAGGCCTGATTCCTACTTGGCTGATTCCTCAAAATGTCAGCCTCAAGAGGCTGCAGGAACCTAGATGTTAGAACCCCCAAAGTAAAGGAGCCTGATAGACTGACTCAAGGAAATTGCATCTGAATGATGCTGCACGTGTCAAAAACTAGGTTATCCTGCATACATATCTATCTTAGAATGCCTAGTGCAATAGAAAAAGATTTCTATTTCTATATTTGACTTACTACTATGAATATTTTTATATTCTACTTACCACTATGGAGAGAATACATCATACTCAGTGGGGCAGATAGTAATAACAACTTATTTATTGCACATGCTACATGCCAGACACTGTTATAGATACTTAATGAGCTCCATCTCATTTTATCTTTACAATAACCTTCTGAGTTAGCTATTATTGTTCCCATTTACAGAAGAGAAACCTGAGCCTGGTCCTAGTAAGTTTAATTTGCCCAAGAGCACATGGCTATAACTGGCCAAGCCAGGAATCTAGTGCATGTATGACTCCAGACCTTCCATTATGCCGTAACTGTTATATCACACTGTTCCAGTACAGTGTTGAACCCTAATGAGTATCACTGAAATAATTGGTCTGCTTCTGGAATCACAGCTCTTTTCTCAGGATCTGTTGCTAAAATGACAAGACCATGCTGCCCTCTATCAGCTTCAGTGACATTGGCCACTGGTAATTTTCAGAATGAATAAGAATATTTGACATTTGTATTGTGATATACACTTCCAAAAACATTTTACTCAAGTTTGCAACATATGAGCATTGAAGCCCACACATATACACAAAAATCAATGCAAAATTTTTAATGAATCTTAATTTCTTTTGCAGTAAAGGCCAGCTATACTCTGAAGACAAACGTAATAGCAACGACTTCCCAAACCTGTTGTATCATCCTTGCCTATTCCCACCCTGTAGGATACTCTGTAACTCAGTAAGTACCAGTTCCAGTCTCCCCAGTGTTTTTCTACTCACTCTCAATGGACTCTAGACACATTCCCTCAACCCTCTACTTCAAAATTTAGCACTGAATAAAACCAACTACACTTGTAATTGGAGTTCAATGAACTTGAAAGTCAAAAATCCTTGATCTTTCTCAAGGCCAGTGATATCCCTGACCCAGCTTGACTCCTTGCAACCCTGTCCCTATGAGCTCCAGTTGGATTCTATCACAGGCCAAAGCTCAGGTTGAATATCCACCCAATGAGAGGCTTCCCAGGTTCCTGGGTCTTCAACCCATTCTGTAGAGCAGGGGTGGGGAATGTTTGGCCCACGGGCCGTATAAGGCCCACAAAATCATTTGCTCTGGCCCTGCCTAGGCATTAGGGGCCAGTTAATGAAATGTTTGACGAAATACAGCAGGCTAATTTTTAAGTTGATAATTTTGTATGGCCTGCAAATGATGTTATAAATATCCAAATGGCCCTTGGTAGAAAAAAGGTTCCCCATCTCTGCTGTAGAGATCTCCAGGTCTTGATTTCTGGCCTTACCACATGCGCTCTGAGCTTCTCCTCCTCTGTGCATCATGTAAGGGCTGGCCCAACTGTGGCAATCCTCCTCACTTCTTTTCCCTCAACTCCAAACAATTATACTTATGTCCCCAGGTTTATTCCTCCTAAATACATAGTCTGCTGAATGTTATACTCTTATTCTGTTTAGGCACTTTGTCACCAACCCTAGTTAATTTTTTTTTACCATGGTCCATATTAAAAAAAACCCAAACATTTTATATTGTGACAATGTACATACAAAGCTTTCCCTAACAATACTTAGTCTTTTACCCTATGGCAACACAATCTGATATATTTTTTATTCTACTAAATAAATTCAGCCACTAAACTGATTTCACTAAACACTAATAGGTCAAGACCCTCAGGATGAAAGCCCTTGTTCTAAAAAATCCCCAATACTTTTGGCAACTTATCAGAACTTAAAATGTTAAAAAGTAATTTTTGCTCTAATTCTCTCCATTTTCTCCCCCGCGCCCCACCACCACTTTTTAATTCCTTTAGTTTGTTACAATATCAGATGAGTTGGTACAATCAGTGGTGAGAGTATTACTAAAAGCTATTTGTACACCATCTTAGACAGCAATCACTTACTGTACACAATATTTATGTGATGATGGTGATGACAGTGCTATATTGAATATGGTAAGGAAGGCAGAGGATGTGAACTACATGAAATATCACACAAAACCCAAATTTAATCCCCTAACCCCAAATTCAGCATAATCCCAAAAATGACAACAGTCACTCCAATTCCCCATGATGTACTGGTAAGAGTTAGTGTGATGGAGGAGGAGTTGGACTGAGGAGACAGCAGTCTTACATAATTGCTAATTTTACAAAGACATATTGCCATGTGAACACATGACTAGGGACCCCCACTCCCAAGGCTCTGGAAGGGGCTTATATAAATGACGGAGCCTGAAACTTACATTTCACTAGTTCATGGTAAATCTGCTTCTAAAAATTTCAGTTATTGAATGAAGGAGTGAATATGGTGAGCCAGTTATAAGACTGGCTCTGAGGTTAAATGCATTTAATTTTTAAATTCACCATTTACTAGTTTGTGACTGTGATCAAATTAATTTTTCTGTGCCTCTGTTTTTTAACCCATGAAAGAGGATGATAATATCAAACATATAGATAGAAAGGTTCTGAGGTATTGAAAGAGATAATGTATAAAGCATGTACTTTGGTGTCTAGCAGATGGTTAATGCTGATAAGAGCAATCTATTTTTAAATATATTTTTATTGATTTCAGAGAGGAAGGGAGAGGGAAAAGAGATAGAAACATCAATGATGAGAGAGGATCACTGATTGGCTGCCTCCTGCATGCCCTCCACTGGGGGTCACAACCTGGGCATGTGCCCCTGACTGGATTTGAACCTAGGACCTTTCAGTCCTCAGGCTGACACTCTATCCACTGAGCCAAATCAGCTAGGGCAGTAAGAGCAATACTTATGTGATGATGGTGATGACAGTGCTATATTGAATATGGTAAGGAAGGCAGAGGATGTTGAAGAGTTTAATGCTTTTTTGATATTATAATAAATGTTCCCCAAACAGTTGTGATTTAAAAAATTTTCTACATATAGTTGGTATACTCTGATATTTTAAATTCCTTTGGCTGACTTGGTTTTAGTTTTCCAAGATCCTTCAATAAAGTCTGATGAAAAATGATTTAAAGAATTTTTTAATTTGAGCAGAGCAGTAGCATAAACAAAAAAGTTTATGAAAAAAAAAGAAAATATAAAACTTAGGAAAATATTGTCATATTCCCAGGATGCAAAGATATAATTAGTCTTCATGCCACTGTCAGTTCTAAGAGCCATGTCTTCCTTTAGCACCCTCTCTGCTCTGTGGCCTCTTGTCTTGGATCAACCGTAGATGATCTTCACATAATTTTAGCACTAGTTTCCATGAATTTTCCTACTCTGTGCTCCTATGTAAGACCTTTGTTTTTGTGTAACTAAAGAGTATAGCAGCAGGGGAAAGTGTAAGATGGAAAGAACATTCTGCCACCCACTTTTTTTTTTAATGTATTTTTATTGATTTCAGAGAGGAAGGGAGAGGGAGAGACAGAAACATCAATGATAAGAGAGAATCACTGATTGGCTGCCTCCTGCACACCCTACTGGGGATCAAGCCCACAACCCGGGCATGTGCCCTTGACCAGAATCGAACCTGGGACTCTTCAGTCTGCAGGCTGACGCTCTATCCACTGAGCCAAACCAGCTAGGGCTGCCACCCATTTTTTTTTACTCTATTTAGGGTCACTACATTACTCCTCTATCAGAGTTTTACCAGTGTTTTGAAATGGCTAGATGCTAGGCTAACACAATCTAGGAGAATTAGAAACCTCCAAAATGCTTGCTTATTGATCCAGAGAGCTCCCAACTCCCCTCAAACAGTTGTTTAGAAGGGAGAGTTGCAGATGTCCCTTATTGATATATACATACATACATATATACATATACTATAAATATCTCAATGTCCATTGGATAAATAAGTTTAGTGTTTTGAGAAGCTGAATCAGTGTGTTTACTATAACTGGGAGGGGAAAAAGTTGCCAAAATGAAACCTGAAAAATGCAAACAACAAGCAGGTATCCATCAATTGTGTGTGGAGACAACTGTGAAGACAACTGTAGATAGAGAAATACATCTGGCTCGTGAGAAATTGTAAGACTAGACAGTAAGCAGGATAATGTGTAGGTCTGAACTTCTACCCCCAGGCTAGAAGAAAAGCTGTGAAAGGACTTAGAGCATGAAATAATAAAAAGTGTATATATTAGTCTCTGCCCCTAGTTCTTGGCACAACACCCCTAAAATCCTCGTAATTTTCTAAGTGATAGGAGTCTTTTTGTTTTAATGAGGCAATACTTGGTGGGCTCCTGAATGAGCACTGATCACCAGAAAGACCAAGCCAAGCTTGGAACTTTGAGTCCCACTCCCATCCTCCAGAAAGGGGAGAGAGCTTGGAAACTGAGTTAATGATCAATCATACCTCCAGGAGGAAGCCTCCATAAAAATCCCAAAAGTATGAGATTCAGAAAGCTTCCAGGTTGAACACACAAAGGATGGAGGTAATGGGAGGGTGATGTGCCTGGCAAAGACATGAAAGCTCTGTGCCCCTTCCCCCACACCTTGCCTTATACATCTTTTCCATCTGGGTGTTCATCTGTATCCTTTTATAATAAACTGGTAAATATAAGTTAAGTGTTTTTCCTGAGTACTGTGAGCAATTCTAGAAATTTATCAAACCCAAGAAGGAGGTAATGGGAACCCCAACTTATAGCCAATCGGTCAGAAGTATAGGTGACCACCTGGGACTTTAACTGGCATCTGAGAGTGGTAAGGGGCAGAGAATAAACCTTCAACCTGTTGGATCTGATACTACCTCCAGGTAGATAGTGTCAGAATTGAGTTAAATTGTGGGACACCCAGCTGGTGTTGGATAATTGCTTGATGTGTGGAAAACACACATGTGGTATCAGAGTATAGTGAAGTATGGTAGTGGTGTGAGAGTAAAGGAGAAATACAGGGAGTGTTTTCCCCATACAGAGTGGTTTTGCTGTAAGGACTACATTGCAGGGTAAGGTGGCGGGTATCTAACACTTCAAGACTCAGGAATCAGCTTTGGAAATACTCTGTCATCCAGGGTGATTGCTTTATCCCGGACATATGGAACCAAATCACATCTGGGAATATTCAGAATATGTAAAAAACTCTCAAACTCAACACTAAGAAAACAACACAAAAAAATTTTTAAATGGGCAAAAGATTTGAAAAGACATTTCATAGAGAAGATAAAGAGATGGCAAATAAGCACATGAAAAGATACTCTTCATCATTAGCCACTAGGGAAATGTAAATTAAAATCATAGCGATATTCTGCCACCCTTATTAGAATGATAAAATAAAAGACTGGCCATACTAAATATGAGCAAGAATATGAATCAACTGGAACTTTCATACATTGCTAGTGGGAATATAAAATACATCTGACCAGTCACTCTACTGCTAGGTATTTAGAAGAAACAAAAGCATATGTCCATACAAAAACTTATACACAAATGTTCATAGCAGCTTTGTTTTTAAGAGCCCCAAACTGGAAACAATCCAAACATCTCTCAACAACAGTTGGATAGGGAAATTACAGCACATCCATAAAATGAAACCCTATTTAACAATAAAACGGAAGGAACTGTTGATACCCACAACATGGATCAATCCCAAAATAACTATGTTCAGTGAAAAAAGCCAGACAAAAAGGAGTACATAATATATGATTCCATTTATAGAAAATGGAAACTAAGCTATACTGACAGAAAGCAGATCAGTGGTTGGCTGGGGCTAGGGTGAGGGCAGGAAGGAGGAATTACAAAGAGACATGAGGAAAACTTTGACGGTGATGGGTCTATTAATTATCTTAAATTTGGTGATGGTTTCTCAGGCTATAGATAAGTCAAACTTAACAAATGATACACTTTAAATATGTGCCTTTTACAGTATTATCAATAATGTATGTCAGCCCTGGCCAGTTTGGCTCAGTGGATAGAGCATCCACCCACAGACTGAAGGGTCCCAGTTCGATTCCCATCAAGGGCATGTACCTTGGTTGCAGGCTTGATCCCCGGCCCTGGTGGGGCACATGCAGGAGGCAACCAATTGATGCGTCTCTCTCACATCAATGTTACTTTCTTTCTATCTCTTCCCCTTCCCTTCAACTCTAAGAAATCAATGGAGGGGGATTAAAAATGGTGGCATCTACACAATGGAATACTACACTGCTGTAAAAAAGAAGGAACTCTTAACCATTTACAACAGCGTGGATGGACCTGGAGAGCATTATGCTAAGCGAAATAAGCTAGTCAGAGAAAGATAAATATCACATGATCTCACTCATTTGTGGAATATAATGAACAACATAAACTGATGAACAAAAATAGAGCCAGAGAAAAAAATATTTTAGAATATAATAGAAGTAATCCTGTTATTTGCAGATTTTTAATATTTCCTATAACATTTGTGATATTATATTATGTTAGCACAGTTTTGGTAATATTATTATATTTAAAATCTTTTTTTCTTGAAATATTAATTGCATGTAATATTATATTTAAAATCATTTTTATTGAAATATTAATGTTTACTGCATGTAAATAGCTAATTATCTTGTATCTACAATCTGGTAATAGATTTATTTTGTATATTGAAAAACATAAAATAAAAAAACAAACAAAAAGAAATCAATGGAGCCCTAGCCGGTTAGGCTCAAAGGATAGAGCGTTGGCCTGGGTACCAAAGGGTCCCGGGTTTGATTCCGGTCAAGGGCACGTACCTTGGTTGCAGGCTCCTCCTCAGCTGGGGCCTTGGTCAGGGCTTGTGCAGGAGGCAACCAATTGTTGTTTCTGTCTTTCCCTCTCTCTTCCACTTTCCCTAAAAATCAATGAAAAAATATCCTTGGGTGAGGATTAACAAAACAGAAAAGAAATCAATGGAAAAATATCCTTGGGTGAGAATTAACAAAACAGAAAAGAAATCAATGGAAAAATATCCTTGGGTGAGAATTAACAACAAAATAATAATAATATGCCAAAAATACCCGACATTAAAGCTGTTAAAAATAGTATATTTCTAACTTCCTTTTTAATATTTTACCTTCCTCTTCACCAGATCCTATAAAAGGGCCCATAACCACCCAATACCACTATAGACAGAGAGAGTGGAAATAGTAGTAGAAATAAAGATCTTAATTGATTGCGATGAAAATATTTACAAATTTTACAAAAACAGACACCCATCTGAATACACTACTTGTACTTCTCCCGGGGCCTTGGAGGATGCCTATGCAAGTCAGGGACTGATGGAGATGACAAAGAACACCTAAGTGTTCCTTGGGTTTGGAGGAGGTGGGGATGAGCATGAGGATCCAGCAGAGGAATGGTCTTCCAGCTCCTTAGGCTCAAGACTGTGGTTTGGATATAAAGCAGATGGCCTTGTTCTGAGGTCACAAGCTAGTAAGGCCTGAGGCTATATCAATTACACAAGGAATGAGGCAAGTTTTTAAAGGTCAGTAGCACCATCCTCTGGCGTTTATGCATGATCACCCAGCACAGATCTGTCTCACCACTTGGGAGATGTATCAGTGTGCTGAGGCACAGGAGTGTAAGACAAGATGTGGATTCCATTACTGTGCTGCTACTGTAACTATTTGCTAATCTGTTTCTTGAGGCAGATCATATCATCTTTGGGTATTGTTTTCAACAACAGTAAAATAAAATAACAAGAATTATCTATTGATGGCATATACTAAGATCTCATAGAAATAATTTTTATCCTGTCTGAAATCTGGCTGATCTCTTCCATGATCTGAAGTGTATTTTGCAGTCAGAAGAAAGAAAATAGAGAAGTAAAAAAGAGAATTAGATGGCATAGACAGGTGACTCCAGGTGGGGCAGCACTCCAGCACCGGCAGGGGCTGCTGACATTTTTCCCTCATGCCAAGGAAACCTCACTGGGCCTTAGAAGGAGTCCTGAAAGTTGAGCCTCATTTGCTTCAAGTTGAATCTACCTGTCTAGAAGCTTTCTATTACTTTCTCCCTTATCCCCCCCCCCCCCCATTATTTGAAGTTACCATTTATTGGGTATTTACTTTGTGCCAGCCACATATATGCTTGTCAATTTTTCTCAACCTTGTCAACACATTAGAATTATCTAAGAAGCTTTTTTTCCCCAAATATATTTTTATTGATTTCAGAGAGGAAGGGAGAGGAAAAGAGAGATAGAAACATCAATGATGAGAATCATTGATCAGCTACTTCCTGCATACCCCACACTAGGGATTGAGCCCGCAACCCGGGCATGTGCCCTGACGGGGCATCAAACTGTGACCTGCTGGTTCATAGGTCAATGTCACC
>NW_005871054.1:2569933-2572934 GCF_000147115.1 Myotis lucifugus | reverse complement strand
GATCACCCCTCACTGCCTCTGCATGCCAGCCTGATTGCCCCTAACTGCCCCCCCCCCCTGCTGGCCTGGTCACCCCTAACTGCCCCCAGCTGCCAGCTAGGTCACTCCCAACTGCCCCCTCCCTGCCCGCCTGGTTGCTCTTAACTGCCCCCTGCTGGCCTGGTCACCCCTTACTCTGGTCACCCCTTACTGCCCGCCCCCCCCGCCCCCCGCCGGCCTGGTTGCCCCACGCAGCCTGCTGTTCAGTCGTTTGGTTGTCCCTCACTAATCCCCCTGGGGGTCTGGTTGCCCCACACAGACTGCTTGTTCAGTCGTTTGGTCATCCCTTACTAACCCCCCTGCTGGCCTGGTTGTAGGCAGCCATCTTGTGAGGGTGTGAGGGTTAATTTGCATATTACTTCTTTATTATATAGGCTGTGTCATTATTAATTTTTGAGTACTTATGTATAAGACATGGACTTGGCATTGTGGACAGATACAATTAAATTTTTCTCAGTATCTTTTTCTTTTGTCTAGCCTACCTTGCCTCCAACAAATACAGTGGCCAGAATAAGGCTATTGTAGCCAGAAAGATCTGGATTAAATTTTTTCTCTGTCACTTATTAGTTATTGGGTACTTTTTAGTACATTTGGTTCTGTCCACAAAGACATTTGGTCCATATCAAATGTTCCTTGATATTTGGTCCTGTCAAAAAGGTCCATGCTTAGAAAACATCCCTGGGTTAAAACAGCCCATCACATTTATTTATGCTTTTGATTTACAGGATTAATACATAAAAAATACTATCATGTTTTAGTGCTCCAAAAATTGTGACAGTCTAGTCTAGAAAGGTTTAGAAGCAACATAATCTAGTGGCAGAAATATAGACTCTTAAACCAGACTATTTGGATATGAATCCCAGCATTACTATTTACTAGCTGTGTGACTTGTAGTAAGCTATTTAACCTGCATGGACCTTACTTTCTCATCTGTAAAATGGAGATGTTATAGTAACTACCTCATAGTGTTGTTAAATGAGAATTATATAAGTTAATATTTATAAAGAAATGAAAGAATACTACTATAAAAGTACTTGAAAAGTAAAACAAATATAATGCTAAATGGAGAAAAAGATCTGGAATGTGATGTCTATCTTAAGCTACAGCTTAAGCTACTCTAGTACACAAAGAAGTTTAGAACTTATTTCAATTGTTCATATTTCTAACTGACTAGCTGGCTTCTAAGCTTGTAGAGGGGCAGGAACTGAGCCTTATTCATCTTTATATTTATTTTCTTTCTTTCTTTTTTTTCCCCAGAGGTTTCCAACACATTTTATTTTGCAGAATACTGGTTTGTGGTTTTTGAGGACCAACATCTGTATAAATCCCTATAAAATGTCCAATTAACTTCAGTTCTGTAGCAGCCTCTCAGGTACTGTACACATTCTATGACTTGAGCTCCAGTGAGACATGCCAGACAGGCTGCTCTTGGGCTCCCGAAAGGGGGAGTGTCCATGGTAAAGCCTCTTCCAGGTCTTTCTCTCCCCAGTGGCGGTTTCCTTTGACAAGAAGTTGATCGATTCACATGGTTTTGGGGCCTGTATGTAGGAAGCATTTGGAAACTTGCAGCGATGTGGTGCTTGTTCTCTTATGCAGACATTTGAGGGGTCAGTGTACTTGTGCTTAATGACAGGAATCCCTCCAGATCACTTAGTAGGTTACAATATAAGGAAGCCTCTGCTTCTAAGTAACACAGATAAACACCTTTTAAGATTGCCTATTTTTTCTAGAACTACGCAATTTAACTCAAGAAAATATAAGTCCCGTGAAAGACTTAAAAGTTTTATAAAACTAAAATCTAGTTTTCCCCAATAAATTGTACTTTAGCCAAACCCTCCCAATGCTTCTAAAATAATACTAAAAGGGGAATCTGATTATACAAGAGCAAAAAAATTAAATATTTACTTGAATAACAAGTTTAAGTTCAAGCTGCAATGTTGGCAATGCAGATTTTTTTTAAAAATATATTTTATTGACTTTTTACAGAGAGGAAGGGAGAGAGATAGAGAGTCAGAAACATCGATCAGCTGCCTCCTGCACATCTCCCACTGGGATGTGCCCACAACCCAGGTACATGCCCTTGACCGGAATCGAACCTGGGACCTTTCAGTCCGCAGGCCGATGCTCTATCCACTGAGCCAAACCGGTTTCGGCGGCAATGCAGATATTTAACACATCACAAAAAGCCTGCACAAAATAGTTCTGGCACAAAGGACAAAGTAATGCTCAGAATTAGGTTAAATAGCTGATTTTAAGAAAACAAAAGGCCTGAAATCACTATACAAAATATAAAATGTATTAAGCACTACCATCCACAGAACAGTCTTTATTATTGATTCTATTTAAAAATTGTGTAATTACATATGGAATTGTAAATGAATATTATATATGAACCTTCCCCCCTTTTAGACGGCAATTTCTTGTTGCACTATAGAACATCTACATTGCAAAAAGTATCCTGTTTTTGCTATTGATAAAGAAAGCAGTTAATGATATTACTGTAAATATTAGGAAGGCTACAAAAAAGAAAAAAGAAAATTTCCTGGTTCGATTCCGGGCAAGGGCATGTACCTGGGTTGCGGGCACATCCCCAGTGAGGGATGTGCAGGGGGCAGCTGATCGATGTTTCTCTCTCATCGATGTTTCTAGCTCTCTCTCTCTCTCCCTTCCTCTCTGTAAAAAAAATCAATAAAATATATTTTAAAAAAAAGAAAGCAGTTAATGATATTACTGTAAATATTAGGAAGGCTACAAAAAAGAAAAAAGAAAATTTCCTTTTTATCTTCTAAGTGCTTTCCATGCAGAGTTAAGCACCTGCCTTAACGGAATGCATATTGGGAAAGATCCTGGGTCAAAGAGATACTCTTGAATTAGAAGACGAGGCTTTAAAAATCAGAAACTCAAAAGAATCATGCAACCTTCTTCCTACTGGGGATACCACTGTGTCACCAATTCCATCTTT
>NW_005871054.1:2539597-2569833 GCF_000147115.1 Myotis lucifugus | reverse complement strand
CTATGTGAAAGCACCTTTAAAAAGAAGACTATGTGGCAAGAGATGTGTCCTAAAGATTCAAAATGAATCCAACAGTATCGGACAACCAATATAATTCCTCCAACTCAGAAGCTGCCTCAAGATTAGGTGCATCTTCCAGTTAATGTAACAGGAAGGGTGGGGTGGGAACCAGGTAGAGGGGAGCTATGGGGGCGAAAAAGAGGAACATCTGTAATAATCTGAACAATAAAGATTTAAAAAAAAAAAAAAGGCAATAGATTTTATCTTATTAATTGCATCCACTCACAAATAGACCTCAGGTCACCAGATGTGTAGACACAATGAGATTTTTTGTTGTTTATAGTCTTTAATTGAAATGATAAAGGAAATAGATCTATTTAAAAACAAAAACAAATAGCTATTTCGGTCTAGATTAAAAAGTGGCACCAGGTGTGGGATTCACATTTTGAGTGGCCACCTGTGATGCGACTTCGATGATCCAGGGTTTGTCTATGATTCTGGCTGTACAATTGCCCTTCTCTACGATACCTATAATCCATGCTTGGTGACCTCCACCATATTTGGGAGACTTTATCTCTGCACAGAACCGAGCTGCTTGCTCACATGGTAAACAGATTAGAAGGCCTCCTGATGTCTCCAGGCAGGTCCCATGCATGAGGCTAAACATGATTCCCCAGGCCTTGCTCACAGCAGCCATCTTGGCCAGGACAGGGAGGTTGTGAATCACAAAGGACACCTCGTTCCTCTGCTGTTTAGCTAGGTTCGGTGCATGGCCCAGAATTCCAAAGCCAGTGATATCAGTGGCAGCGTGGCACTGAACGTGTGCATGAGTCCAGTAGCTGTTCTGTTGAGCTTTGCCATATTCATCATCGCCTCCTGGTATGCCAACTCCACATCTTCTTGAGTGACCACTAGTTTAATTTTATTCCACTTTTCAAGAATATCCAACCACTGGTGCACAGCCATGGCCACTTGTGTCCCCAGGGGCTTTGTCAGAACCAGCATGTCCCCAGGCACTGAGTTATCTGGCATGAAGAATTCATTGGGCTGGCAGACAGTTGTAGCCACTCCTCCCAAAACAATCCAGGGGTTTACCACTGTTTGTCTGCCTGTTATAGATGTCCTCTGCTGCATCTTTAAAACCCTGTATAATTAGGGGCATCACTTTATCCCTTTTCCTATCAGTCATTTTATTACTGATTCCAAGAAGCATCAGCATATTGTCACATTCTGTGACCCACACTGCATAGAGGTCACTGAGTACATTAGCACATGCTATCCTGCCCATCATATAAGGGTCGACAATATGATAAATGTAATCTGTGGTTTGCACCAAGGAAAGACCACTGTGCCTCAAAGGAATGACACAAGTATCCATGCCAAGCCTTGGCATAACTGCTTCCAGAAACTGCTCATCTTCTTGGAAGTGGTTCTCTTGTAAGGATTCCAGCAATTTCTGCAGAACATCTTGGGGCACTTTGCAGCCAGTGCCCTTCAGTTCAGTAAATCTTGTTAATCGGAAGCTCTTGTCCAATTCATAACTTTCGGGGTTAAGACTCCCATGTAGACATGGTTCTTGGGTGTACATACCTCACAGCTGGGCCCCTCTCCTCCCTCTCTTAGTCCACTGGATTCTTCAGATACACCTACCTCCAAGCCCCTAAGCCCAGGACACCAACAATGGAAGGGACATGGTGAGGTGGGCGCACCGACCAGGCATTCACCATAAAACACACATCGGGGCACGGAACTCCAGAACACCTTGAATCTCAGGCTGTTGCTTTTAAAGGCCAATGGGGCCTGGGTTCTTTGTGCAGCGTGGCGGTGGAGGCAGCACGGTATCGCTGGCAGGTCCATGCCCAAATGCCCCCCAACATGGCGACAGTGGGGAACCGCGTGTGGCCCACTGGCCGGCCCACGCTCACCCGGCCCGGGCGCCCAGGTTCAGTCAGCGCCACGCCAGGGGACCCTCTTTTCTTTTTTTAAATATTTTTGCTTTTTCCTCCCTGGCTGCTTGAAATTCAACCATCATCATGAATGACACAGTAACTATCCGAACCAGGAAGTTCATGACCAACAAACTACTTCAGTGGAAGCAAATGGGCATTGATGTCCTTCACCCTGGGAAGGCAACAGTGCCCAAGACAGAAATTCTGGAAAAACTAGACAAAATGTATAAGACCACACCTGATGTCATCTTTGTGTTTGGATTCAGAACCCACTATGTTGGTGGCAAGACAACTGGCTTTGGCATAATTTACGGTTCCTTGGATTACACAAAGAAAAACGAACCCAAACATAGACTTACAAGACATGGCCTATGTGAGATCAAGAAAACAGAGAAAGGAACGCAAGTACAGAATGAAGAAAGTCAGGGGGACTGCAAAGGCCAATGTTGGTGCTGGCAAAAAGGAGTAAAGATTCTTCAGTGACTTTATCGGTGATGATTGTGCAGATTTTTCATAAGAGGATTAATAAACTAAATTTTTATGTGAAAAAAATGTTTTTCATTGATTTCAGAAAGGGAGAGGGAAAGAGAGATAGAAACATCAATGATGAAAATCATTGATTGGCTCCTGTACACCCTCTACTGGGGATGGAGCCCACAACCTGAGCATGTGCCCTGACCAGGAATTGAACCGACATCCTGGTTCATAGGTCGACACTCAACTATTGAGACACTCCAGCTGGGCTTCATCTTTATATTTCTAATATCTGGGACTTGGTAAGCACAAAGAGACAGAACCTTGTTCATGGAATCCAAATACTCTGATTTGAATCTTCACTACCTACTACTTGTCTTGGAATAATTCATTTAACTTCCAAGACCCTCAGTTCCTGCAACAGTAAAGTCAAGGTAATACCGCTTTCAACTATTGTGAGGATTAAAGGAGACAATAATTTAGGGAAGTGTCTGGAATGTATGTGGTCAATCAATATGGGCTTCCTTGGTATTTACAATACTAAAATTTATGTAAATATTTTTCAATATTATTTAAATAAAGGGGTATCTATTAACCTAAGTATCCTATAACAATGTAGTTTTGCAAAGTTTATAAGATCTACTATGAGTCTACGTGACAAGTTCTTTAAGAAAATACATAGAAATTAAGTTTATGGACTTATTAAAGGAAATTAATTTGCTAGCTCCTTGGCCAGGACTTTTTACTTTGAAATATAATCAGGTGAGATTTAAAAAAATTATTGATATATGAATTTAAGCATCCTACATGGGACATATGACAATAAATTCACATTGATACATGCAAAAACTATTCTGGCCCTGGCTGGTGTGGCTCAATTGGTTGAGTGTCATCCTGTGCACCGAAGGGCCAAAGGTTCAATTGCCAGTCAGGGCACATACCTAGGTTTTTGAGTTCAATCTCTGGTTGGGGCATGTACAAGAGGCAACTAATGGATGTTTCTCTTTCATATTGATGTACCTCTCTCTCTCTAAAATCAGTAATAATAGTAATTTTTTAAAAAAAACAACAACAACCATACCCTCAGGTGAGGATTAAAAACCACCACCAACAAAAAACACAGATTGCTAAGGTCCCACCCAGAGTTTTTTTATTCAGTAGGTCTGGGATGGGGCCTGAGAATCTGAATTTCTGACCAGTTTTCAGGTGGTTAATGTTGCTGGTCCATGAACCACACTTTGAAAATAACTGTTAGAGCATTTTTTTTATTTCCCTCCCTACTTCACCTGCCTAATTTCGCATTTAATCTTCAGTCCTTCCCTCACCATAGAACATAGTGCTCCATGGCACAGTGTACTTAACCCTATCACATAACTTATCACATGATATTGTAATGTCCTATTTATGTGTGCTTCTCTCCTACCAGACTCTTATCCCCAGCACCGAGCACTATGGATAAGCGGGGACTATTGCAAATACATTTCAAGGGGAGAATCTGGTAACATGAGAATCTTACAATTGTGCATTTCCCTTGACCCAGCAATTATATTTCTATGAATTTATTGGAAGTAATCAGGTACATGTATACATTTATGTATATGAATAGTCACCTGGTATTGTTTATACAACTGAAAAACTGTCCAACCATTTTGGGGTTGAACATCTTATATCTATTAAGTGCCATTACACTCATTAAAAAGGATTGTGTAATCTTTTAATCTCCCAATATAGGAGACATTACTGGGAGAACATACTAGTAATAGGATCACATTTTTCTATTAAAAGAAAATGTCACGTGTATGCATGGCAAGTCTCCAAGTTTATACAGCGACCGGAAACACGCCTCGTGGGCCCTCGGGAATTCTGGGTAACACACGGATACCACATTACCTCACGAAGAAGAAACTTACCATTTAAAAGAAAAATACCTCTTGCCTTTAACACATCTATTAATCTGAGCGCAGAAAGCCGTTTCTATCCTGAGAAGCTAGAAGGGGAGGTGAGGCGAGTGACGGTTTCTTTCTTTAAAATGAAAAAGCCTTCCTCGCTCTTCCCCGCCCCCCACTTCCCCTCAGTCTGAAGGGGCTTCGAATTCCCCTTGGGGAAGGCCGTTTCCATGGGCGACGATTCGCGGGAATGCGGTGAAAGGAGCGTCGGCAAGTCCACCGTTGTGTTCGAATGCCGCCCTGCAGGAGGACGCACGCGCGCGGCGCGGCTGGGGGCGTACCGGCGAGGCGCGCCCTGATTGGCTCACTGGGCTTCAGGCTCGGCGCTCCGAGGCCAGGGCGGGGCGGAGCCGCGCGCGTGCGCAGAATCGTCTCTGCGCGTCGGGCAGTTCGTCCCCATTCCCTAGTAGGCGCTTCAGCCTGGGAACTGAGCGAGGGGCTTAATGCCTGCCCCGGAGGAAGGAGCGGGTTAAACGTCCTCGCACCCCTAACTAGCAGGCTCTTCTCCGAGGCTTGGCCCACTGGGGGCGTGAGACGGAGGAAGAGGCGAGGCCCAGGCGGAAAGGTCGGGTCAGGGGCTGGCGATTGCCTGCGTAGTGAAGGGCTGGGCAGGCCGGTGCGGGAGGGGTGGGGGAGTAGATGGGGGCGAGAGGAGGGACCGCCTGCCCCCACAGACCCCCGCTAGAGACTTCGGTGAACAGTGAAACCTCTAAGATAATTGTTGAGGAGGTGGAGGGTCACTTAACTAACACATCTATTAAGATCTGACTAAGCTTAAGCTTGTGTTTGGAGTACAGGTTGGTAACCAACTTTTGGATGACTATATGGTCTTTGGGTTTGAGGTTTCAATAGGACATGTCTGTGGAAATGTTTACAGGAAGTCTTTTAAGGCAATCTTTGTGAATTACCTGTAAAAAAAAAATGGGTCCCTGATTTGTTACTTTAGGACATTCAAAACAATTGGTAAAGTGTTATAAAATTAGTTATCTTCTCTTTGGCTAATCATATATATGATGATTAGTTTATAGCTTTGCTCTAACAGTCTACCATTTCGAGTCCCAGAGAGTGTAGAAGAATCACAAAGTTATGGAAGAGTAAAACCTCCACTAGAGGTCTGGAAACGGGGTAAAGCTTTCAGATTAAAGATTTCCAGATCACATGGAGAATGATGATCAGAGGCTAGTCATATGAATTATTTTAAGGGCTGCCCGACATTCTATCATACTTATATATTAGGGCAGTAGAGAAGATTATGAGTTTTTTAAACAAGCCTCAGTTTAGCCCTAGCTGGATAGAGTGTCAGCCTGCGGACTGGAGGGTCCCAGGTTCCATTCTGGTTAAGGGCACATGCGGGGTTGCGGGCTCCATCCCCAGTAGGGGGCAGCCAATCAATGATTCTCTCTCATCACTGATGCTTCTATCTCTCTCTCCCTCTCCTTTTCTCTCTGAAATCAATAAATATATTTTAAAAAACAACAAACCATAACATGGCTTTCTTAAAAAAATGTTTTTAAAAAAACAAGCCTCCATTTAAATTCTAGTTTCCCCAAAACTAGCAGTGTGACTAGAGGTAGTTATTGATGAGCCTTGGTCATCAATAAAATGCTAAGTAATCAGGTTCCCAATACCATAATTTATGTATTACCATAATTTTAACCTTTCTCCTCTTTTCTGGACATTTAATACTGTTTCTTGTCAGAGTCTTTATGCTGGAGTCCAAGAATTGTTAGGGTCCTGATTTTAGGATCTTGGTCCACAAGCTTTAAAAAAAATTTTTAATGTTCATTTACAGTGATTAAGCCTTAGGGAATTGACTTACAAGGGCTGGTTTAAAAATGCCAATTCATTAATAAACTGACCAATACCTCTATTGGTTGCTTAGAATGCATTGTTTTTAGTATTTTACTAAAAGCACACTTCCTATTTCTTCCTTTCTGTCTATTTTGCCTTTTTTTGTGTGTCTTCTTGTCTCTCTATTTTGAACACTGTATTGTTCATTCCTCTTCAGTTTGTATTGATCGTGAGTGATATAACTTTGGCCATGAAGTATTCCAGAATCCTATTGGCAGAAGTCTGTGTAGGAGGAATGACAGCTGGAGGAAAAGTCACCCAATAGGCATAGGCTCCAAGGAAGGGCTAGCAGTCCAAATAGAAAAGTCCAAGAGAATCAGCAAATATGATTCCCATCTGATGGTCAGGGGTAGTATAACAGAAGGGATTTTGAGACAGACAGTTTTTTAGGTTCAGGATCAGGGCAAAAACAGTGACAAGAAGATCCATTTTTGGTGACAGAGGAAGCAGCCAGCTACTGAAAGACAATGGGGGAAAAACAAATCCATTGGGAAATATCTGCAAGATTTACAAGGCTAGGGTTTAAGGTCAGGCTCCAGCCCCCGCAGGGAGTTGAATTTGAAAACCAGTAGTCAGGACTGAAGTTTAGTCTGACAGACTGGCCACATCTTGAGGGAAAGCTACTCATTTGTAAATATGCCCAGGGTTAATTGCCAGGATGGAAGAAAGGACTGTTCTCAGTCCCTCTCACTTGTGCAGAGACAGAAAGCAGCTCACCTCAAGGATCAGTTCAGGAACATGGGAAGGTTTTAGTCATAAAATATGCTGTGCACAAGGAAATGCCTCCATAATAAATATTATTTATAGTAAAATTGTATAAACTGTTTCCGAGATTTCTTGTTGAAAATCAATATCACCTGATCAGTCAGGATTCAGAAAAAAGGTGGTACCATCAAACTGGGTAATTAAGGATCTATAATGATAAAAGCGGAACATACTAATTAGACCAGACGGCTGAACGACCTTCTGGATGTCCTTCTGTACAACCTTCTGTGGACAAAGCCAGGGCTGTGAGGGCTGAGGCAAGCTGCTGCGGCTGCGAGGGCCGAGCCCCTTGCACGAATTTCGTGCATCAGGCCTCTAGTAGTTTAATAAAGAGGTTATTTATGCCCTGGCTGGCCAGTGTTGTTCAGTGGTTAAAGCGTTGGCCCTTGCACTGGATTGCAGGTTCCCTGCCCTGCTCAGGCCATGTGGCAGAGGCAACCAATCGATGTGTCTCTCTCACATTGATGTTTCTCTCCCTCTCCCTCCCTTCCTTCTACTCCCTATAAAAATCAATGGAAAAATATCCTTGGTGAGGATTAATAACAACAACAAAAGGGTATTTATAAAGGCAAGGTTTAGAAAAGACTAGGATGTTGTAGTACCCCATGGCTAGTAACAGCAGGGAGCTGATACCATCCCTAAGCTAGAAAGGGGAAGGAATGGTGGCTGAATCCCCTTGAAGACCTACGCTATGACAGCCCGCTGATAAGGAGCGGTGATTTTAGCAGAGGGGAACCACCAACATGGCTAGGTGGCAGGGAGGGAGCCAGGGAAATAAACATCCTTTCCTCACTCTTTTACCAATTTCCTACCAGTATTGGCCCCCCTCCAGAGTCTCTGAACACAACTAGAAGTCAGAGTGTAAAGTGACACAATCCATATAGGTCAGCCTCTCAGGGCACAGAGTAGACTAGAGAATGAATCTGAAGGGAAAATAGATTATCTGTGGTGTGTAGGTTCTCATTAAATCTAGCCAAAGTCTCACTTTCCAGGCCTGAGTATCTTGGGTTTTTTCATCCTTTTTTGCCTGTGTCATCAACATCTTGG
The DNA here is from genome assembly GCF_000147115.1 of Myotis lucifugus. Taxonomy (NCBI): domain Eukaryota; kingdom Metazoa; phylum Chordata; class Mammalia; order Chiroptera; family Vespertilionidae; genus Myotis; species Myotis lucifugus. Next base: position 2,561,801 of record NW_005871054.1, on the reverse strand, counting down.
ATTTTAGGCTTACTTTTCTTTGGGGCATATGGCCCTCTATCCACTAAACTCACACCCCCTGTGGAAGAGTCAAAATGTAATCACGTCTGAGCCTCTGAGCTGTCACTTGGTTCAATCAAAGCCACAGCTGCCCCAGAAAAGGAAATCTGGTTCCTATAAGAGGGGCAAAGCCTATAGGAGCTCTTCCTACCTCCTTAAGCATGATTACCTGTAATTTAATGAAGGTATAGGCAGTCCTATAAAGCCTGTGAGGAAACAGGATTAGCTCCGGAGGCAGCCCTTCCCAGCTGGAGAAAGGGAGCACGTAGCAAACCCATCTGAAGGTTGACTGTCATTCAACCTATTCTGCCCAACTAGGTAGAGCCTTCATTCAAATTTCCACTGGAGCATAACTATCAGAGAATAATTAAAACTGGCCAAATGGAAGGGATACTCTCCATTGGCAGCTTTCTGCTGCTTTTTTTTTTTTTAATGATTGATTTTAAAGAGAGAGAAACATCAAATTGTTGTTCCACTTATTTATGCATTCATTTGATTGTTGTATGTGCTCTGACCAGGGATGGAACCCACAACCTTGGCATATGTGGATGACACTAACCAACTGAACTACCCGCCCAGGCTCCACTGCTTTTTTGGAGTTCTTTAAGAGGTGGAGACTGATTCTGCTCCTTTGAGTGTAGGCTGGTTTAGTGACTCACTTCTAGCAAATAGAATAAGCAGAAGTGATGGTACACCACTTCTAAGACTGGCTAATAAAAAGCATTAGGGCTTCCTTTTCCCTCGCTCTCTTAATGCACTTGCTCTGGGGGAACCAAGCTGCCATGTTGTTGCTAGACAACAAATTTAGACTAGAATGATATATTCAGAAGAAATTATTTTATCTGTAGACCAAAAAACAGCAACACCACCCATTTCATGATGAGTATTTAATTTCTTTCCCTTTTCTGCATTAGTAAAGAAGCAAATGGGTATTTGATTTGCTAATATTAATGTATGAGTCAAGAAATTTTTAAATGTCTTTTTCTATTTTCTCTACATATTAATAAAAATCTTTAATAGCAGTTATTATCATTTTTAAAAAGCATTAAATAATATGTCTTTACTTAGTTTATTTTAAATTATAGTTTCCCTGCTCACTCAAATATTTAGCACAGATAGCTCCATGGAGATGACAAAATGCAGTTCAAACACAAGTCAATTCCTTTCTTCTCCAGTGTGTGTGATCTGTTTCCATGGAAATTTCATGTTGACTGGGGACTGTAAAAATACTATACGCAAACATATCTCAGAAGCAAACCTTTTTGGAGAATAATCACAATTTAATTTGAGTCACCCCATTAAATTTTTTCAAATAATAGAAAAGAAGACTATATTCTTCTTTAGCAAAGGCCATTCTGCAATTTCCCTTAGCTCAGTATATTAGTCTAATACAGTTAGAGATTATAGGGACTTTAATTTGCCTTTTGATGAGATTAAAATTAAATCTTAATGATTTGGTAAATGTATTCATTCAAAAAAGATTAAGAACTTAATATGAATGAGCAAGGTATTGTTGGAAAGCTGAAAGGAATACAAAGGTGTACACCAACACAATAATGGTGTAAAATGAGATTATTACAGTAAAGTTGACAATGTGCTCTGAGAGTGCAGAGGAGCGAAGTGATATTTATGGTTGTGAAGATCAGGAAATTTTCTTGGGTGAAATGGCAATTGTACTGGATCTTTTTTTTTTCTAAATATTTTTATTGATTTCAGAGAGGAGAGGGAAGGACAGAGAGAAAGAAACATCAATGATGAGAGAGAATCATTGATTGGCTGCCTCCTGCACTCCCCACACTGGGGATTGAGCCCGCAACCTGGGCATGTCCCTGAACTGAGAATTGAACTGTGACCTCTGGTTTATAGGTTGGTGCTCAACCACTGAGGGATGCTGGCTGGGCTGTACTGGGTCTTAAACAATGAGAAAGTAAGGAGAGGATCTTCCTGGTGAGGGAAATAAATCATCTGATAAAGAACTAAGTTGGGAAAGCAGAGGGTGTGTTTGGGGAATAATGAGAAGTCTATCTGGATGAGATGTAATGGAAACTGGGGGAGAGAAAATGATAAGGTAGGGTGTGACTAGGTTTTCTAGGGCCTTGAATGCCATGCTAATTTGAAAGTTATGCTCAACAGCAGTAGTGTTAGGTGATAATTATCTGGACTGCCAACAGTTGAATATTGGTAATGAGAAAGTAAGGAAAGGGAATAACTGAAAGGAGTAAGAAAGCAGCAAAGTAGCTTGAAGAACTAGCAGGGTTGAAAAATGTTATATTTGCCTGGCCAGTGTGGCCCAGTGGTTGAGCATCGAGCTATGAACCAGGAGATTACAGTTCGATTCCTGGTCAGGGCACATGCCTGGGTTGCAGGCTCGGTCCGTGCAGGAGGCAGCCAATCAATGATTCTCTCTCATCATGAATGTTTCTACCTCTCTCTCCTTTTCCCTTCCTCTCTGAAAATAATAAAACTATATTTTTTAAAAGAAAAGAAAAATGGTATATTTGAGAGATATGGTGGGTTTAAAATATGTCCACAAATTTTTGAAGTTCTTTTCTTTAAGAGGTGGAGACTGATTCTTCTCCTTTGAGTGTAGGCTGGATTTAGTGACTCGCTTCTAGCAAATAGACTAAGTGATGGTACACCACTTCTAAGAATCTATAATAATAAAAGTGTAATATGCTAATTAGCCTGGACATCCTTCCGGACGTCTCTCTGTACTTCTGGACAAAGCTGGGGCTGCGAGGGAAGCCCGGGACCCGGGTGCCAGAGGGAAGCCGGTGCTGGCAACCAGGGGAAGGAAGGCCTACTCTTGCACAAATTTCATGCATTGGGCCTCTAGTAGCTAATAAAAGGCATTGGGGCTTCCTTCTTTCTTTCTTTCCTGAATCATTTGCTCTGGGGGAACCCAGCTGCGATGTTGTGAGGAAACTCAAACTTGGAAGTGGATTCTACAGCCACAAGTCAAGCTCTGAATGACATCTTTTTAAAAAATATATTTTTATTGATTTCAAAGAAGAAGGGAGAGGGTGAGAGAGAGAAACTTCAATGACAGAGAATTGTTGATTGGCTGCCTCCTGCACATCCCCTACTGGGGATCAAACTGGCAACTTGGGTATGTGCCCTGACCAGGAATTGAACCGTGACCTCCATGTTCATAGGTCGATGCTCAACCAGGGAGCCACACCGGCTGGGCTGAATGACATCTTGATTGCAGCCTTCTGGGAGACCCAGAGCCAGAACGACCATCAACTAAGCTGATCCTATATTCTACAGACACTATAAGGTAAGTTTTTGTTGTTTTAATCTGCTAAATTTTGAGGTAATTTGCTATACGGGAATAACTAATGCAGGAGGTGTGGGAATAGGATACTTACAAACATGTTTGGGGGTTGAGAAGAAGGAGCCAATGGAGACTGAGAGAGTGTTGATCCCACAAGAGAAGGGAAATCATGGTTAGGCCAAATTCTGGAGGAAGATTGTAGGGGAGAGGATTGTCAGAAAAGGATAGAGAAATTATTTTTGGAAAGGAAGAGTAAGGATCAGAAAATAATTTCAGATTGGAAAGATAAAAGGTGAAATCAAGCTGGATGCCTGTGGTTCCTGCAGCAAAGGAGGTCATGTCACTGGCTGAGATGAAGGAGTCTCTGGGATCAGAGCTTCAGGTGAGTAAGTAAAATTTGGAAGAATTGTGAGATATCACATAGAGAGTCAGGTAGAGCAAAGAGCATAGTTCTCTCCAGCTGTGCTTAGCACCCTGGAGAATAAGCTGAGAAAGTAGACAGTGAAGTTTACTCAGGATTGGGAATTGATAAGGCAGATATGAAAGACCAAGTGGGCAAACAGTTCTGAGATGCTGGTGTAATTACTGTGGCTGGGCATGAAGGCTAGACTGGGTACAAGGGCACATCTATAATAATGAAAGCATAATATGCTAATTAGACCAGTCGTCCTTCCAGATGAAGCCGGGGCTACAAGGGAAGCCCGGGTCCCAGGTGCCAGAGGAAAGCCAGTGCCTGCAGCCGGGAGAAGGAAGGCCTACACTTGCACGAATTTTGTACATTGGGCTTCTAGTGAAACTATAAAGGGTTAATGAACTGAGAATATAAAAGGGTGGGTGTTCTATGGCAACTATAATCTGTACCACACATTTCACATTTTATTCTAAATACTTTATATTATCATGTAACTTTTTGGGGAGTATGCCTAGTTGTCCTCATCGGATCATAGATTAAAGGTAGTGACCCTGGTTTATACATTTTGTACTCTCTTAGCAATTAGCGCATTGCTTCATAGGAACTCACATTTGTTGAATCAATGGATAAAATCATTCTAGCTTCCTATGTGTTTCCTACTGAGTTTTTTTCTTCTTTCACAATAAGCATCTGATTGAGGCTAAAGATATGCTCCTTTTAGATAGTTGAGTGTTTTCCATCCTTGTCTCTAAAGAGACAGGATTTCTGGATGCTTTTAAGAAGTATTATATAATTATGAAAAAAGGACAATACCTGGTTGGCTAAAAATAATAAGCCTAATTATGCCTATGTGAAACAACCTTGAAATAAACGTTGGATGATTTCTCTTCAATCTGATAAAAATCAGAATAAAAGTAAAAAAGTTTAGAGGAAAAAAAGAGACTAGCATTCTCCTGGAAAATTGGGGAGAGCAGAGGCCTTGGTTTAGAGCAGTGATGGCAAACCTTTTGAGCTCAGCGTATCAGCATTTTGAAAAACCCTAACTTAACTCTGGTGCCGTGTCACATGTAGAAATTTTTTGATATTTTCAACCATAGTAAAACAAAGACTTATATTTTTGATATTTATTTTATATATTTAAATGCCATTTAACAAAGAAAAATCAACCAAAAAAATGAGTTCGCGTGTCACCTCTGACACGCGTGTCATAGGTTCGCCATCACTGGTTTAGAGGAATCACACTGAAGCTTACATCTGGAGTGAGAGGCCTGAGAAGAGCGTCTGGTTTTCCAAGATTAGCAGTACAAATGGCTCCATAGCCTAAGTGGACATTTATGTACTCTTTACGTAGCACACTCTTCTTTCATTGTTTTCCTGGCACTGACAGGCTTGTTCAATTTTGATAAAACTATAAAGAAAAAATTGAAAATAGGCTTCTAAACCACTGAAGAAGGTCACTGATCACAATGATATATAAGTGGTTCTTCAAATTTTTACCACCTGCCATTTTATGTACTTCAGTCACACCCCAACCCACCTTTCCTTCTGTTCAGACTTTTATATATGAGTTAATAAATTAATATTATATGGTGATACAGCCAAGAGTTTTCAGTTCAGTTTTGACAGTCACTATCTTTGTTGATGAGTTTGTTTCTATAATTATTTGAATATTTCGTTACATTTTGCCCTTCTCATTAAAATGAAGGAAAAGAAAAATGAAAATGCTAATCCCAGTGATAACAAGTTTAGGTTTCATATACTTAGTGCAATTAAGACAAAGATGAAAATTATTTGGCCATCTAAAGGGAACAGAACTTAGCCATAATCAGATGCTCATTGTAAAGGGAAAGAAATCAATGAAAGAATACATATAAAGTGCTAGTGCTAAATTACTGAAAATTGTGTCTGAAATTGAGGTGTGATTAGGGATTTTATAATAATTCTTAAGTCTTATATCATGTTAGTTCTATTTTCAGCCAGTCAAACGTATTTGAAAACATGTTATGTTAGAAAAAGAGAAGCTGCCTGTATTGTATTGTGCTCCAGGAGGCCACATGGAGGTGCCACAGAGGCTAAGGTCTGGGCCAATGGCCAGAGCTGCAGGCCTCCCACCCCTACATCAGCTTTCACCAAAACAAAGTTCCTTTTCCGCTTTCCATTCTGGATTCTGAAAAGCCTTTTTCTTTTTTCTTTTCTTTTTTTTTTAGGATTTCTTTCAAAGAAAGAGTTCCCATGTAACAGAAGTCTGAAAATCACTGCCTTACCCTGATACAGTGTTTATATATAGTGGTTCAGCCTTTTAAAGTGACTATTTGGCAGTAACTTAAAAGTCTAAATATTTGTATTGTTTGACTCAGCAATTTTACCTCTAACAATTACTCTTAATACAAGTAATCATTCAAGGGCACAAAGATATATGTACAGGATATTTATTGCAGCATTGTTCATAATAGAAGATTGAAAACAAAACAAACATTGTTAGCATAATAATATTCCTGTATTGGTGTTCTTAAAGGAATGAGATGGAAAGATGTCAAAGTATATTGCTAAGTGGAAAAAGCAAGTTACAAAACAGTATGATTCCATTTGTAGGTCAAATAAGTCAATAAATAAAAGAAAAACATTGCCCTGGCCAGCGTGGCTCAGTGGTTGAGCTTCGGCCCATGAATCAGGAAATCATGGTTCGATTCCAGGTCAGGGCACATGCTCGGGTATTGGGCTTGATCCCCAGTGTGGGGCATGCAGGAGGCAGCCGATCAATGATTCTCATCATTGACGTTTCTATTTCTCCCTCTCCCTTCCTGTCTGAAATCAATAAAAATATATTAAAAAGAAAACCATTGCCTTTGATATATGCAAATAGATGACTGTTACTTCTTAAAATTATTACTAAAATTCATAGGTTTAATTGTTTTAGTTATATATTGGATGGCATGATCTTTTTTATTTACATAGATTATTCAACTTTGGGGTTTTTCATAATTGCTCTATCTGAAAAAGTAATCAGTTAAACTTAGCGTATTAGGGTAGTGTATTAGGGTTTTAGAAAGTAAAAAATCTTGTAAAGATTTCGTATAATTTTATGTCAAGAAGGTAATCAGCAATGACTTAGACTTATGGAATTTAGTCACATGGTGTAACAAAAAAGTTTAGGCCCTCAAACACTCACAAACACAATAACATTCAAGAGAATAACCATTTTTGTATGTTAGTGCAATAGGAATTTTCATAATTTAACCTTAGAGAGCTATTCTCTCTTCATTTTTAATCATTAGTTGAGTAGGCCAAAGATAAAAGATTTTGTTTATGGCACACATGTCACAAGGAGCCATGAAATCATTACAGTGAGTGTTGTATGATTGATAAGATCTTTTATACTTTTACTTTTAAAATATGTTTTTTCTTTATTGATTTTTAGAGAGAGGAAGGGAGAGATAGAAACATCAATTGGCTGCCTCCTGCATGTCCCTTACTGGGGATCAAGCCCACAGGGATCGAACTAATGACCTCTTGGTCATAGCTCCATGTTCAACCACTGAGCAACACTAGCTAGGCTCTTTTACACTTTTATTTTGAAGCATGGAAGATTAAAAGTGGATGTCACAATGGTCATGCCAACAAATCCACAGAAAAAGGGGGTGTTCAACAAACTGCATGTTTCTATAGATATGTGAGGCAGAAAATACCAGGGTAAATTTTACAAATCAGTTAAACCAATAGTACCATAAATAAGAACAGAGAAATGAAAATTACAGATTTCTTAAGTCTCATACCAGATCCTAACAGTGCATTTAAAGCACTTTAAAGACATCCTACTAGAATACATCATGGTTTTACTTCTGTCTTCTAATTAGAAAGACTGTTGTCTCACACTATATATTTTTTATTCCCTGAGAGATTGCAATGGTGAAACTATAGAAAGCACAAGGAATGCTCATCATCTGGAAAGCAACTTAAAACATATGTTGTCATGCAAGAGAGCTCAGGAAATTCACAATGTCATAGATGAAAAAACAGGCTTTCCTAGGAACTAAAAAGCCAAGAGTCTGCAAGAGAAGGCACAGGGGATACAGTGGGCCCAGGGTGCTCTGTTGCACATGTCACAAGTGAGCATTCCATTGAAGGGACATCCTCTCCTCTTTTGCTTTCTCTTCTTCAAGATCAAAGTGGTGAACATCCTTATCAAGGGGGTCCACACAGACTACTTGGTATCAGGCTGTCTGGATTTAGATGTCAACTGTCAGGAGTTATCTGAGAGAACCAGATGCCTATATCTGGATTCTTTGGGTGCCCATGGGAAGTTGCAGCCCCTCCTGCTGAGAGGGAGAAAGCAACCAGTGCCATGGGAAGCCGAATTTGGAAGAAATAGGGAGGCCGTTGGTCACAGTTGGTTCATTGTTTAGGCAACCCAGAGTAACCTGCTGGGGTCATCTACAGACTATCCTGTCTGTTTTACCACTGTCATTAGTCAGTAGCATCATCTTTTTTATATAAAATTTTTATATAAAATTTAGGGTTCTGGCCTTAGCCGGTTTTGCTCAGTGGGTAGTGTTGGCCTGTGGACTGAAGGGTCCTGGGTTCTATTCCTGCCAGGGGCACATGTCCAGGTTGCAGGCTCGATCCCCAGTAGGGGGCATGCAGGAGGCAGCCGATCAATGATTTTCTCTCATCATTGATGTTTCTATCTTTCTCTATCTCTCCCTTCTTCTCTGAAATCAATAAAAATATATTTAAAATAGAATAAAATAAAGTTTAGGGTTCTGGTTTTTATTGAAATTTTAAGGTGCCTGCTTCTGCTATAATTGTTTGCAGTTCTTAGTACCTTCTGTAGGCCTTCCATTTTATGTCATTTAAACAATTTAAATATTTTAAGAGTTGGCATTTTATTAAGAATTTTAAATATTCAGTGTCCTGACTTTGGCTAGAATAGTTCTCTTTGGCGTTACTCATTGCCACCTGCTGGAGAAGACAAGAAGTGCAGTTGAACACTTTTCATTCAGGTAACAAGACCTGTTTCTTCTCCTAACCTAAGCCATGGAAATCATATCTCCTCTAAGGAGGTGTTCCTTACTGCCCTAGGTCAGTGGTTCTCAACCTTCCTAATGCCACGACCCTTTAATACAGTTCCTCACGTTGTGGTGACCCCCAACCATAAAATTATTTTCGTTGCTACTTCATAACTGTAATTTTGCTACTGTTATGAATCGTAATGTAAATATCTGATATGTAGGATGTATTTTCATTGTTACAAATTGAACATAATTAAAGCATAGTGATTAATCACAAAAACAATATGTAATTATATATGTGTTTTCTGATGGTCTTAGGTGACCCCTGTGAAAGGGTCATTCGACCCCCAAAGGGGTCGCGACCCACAGGTTGAGAACCGCCCCCTAGATGAAGGCAGAGGAGTGTGTGCACTGGGGACTCAGACAGTAGTAGGTTCTCTGACCTTTCTAATCCTGACTTGTGTCCTGAGACCTGCATCTGTCTCTTCATCCCAGGGGATGGGAAGTGTGGGAGCGGGCAACACAGTGAGCTGGGTAACAGGGTAGTCCATCTACTGATTCCGGGCTGGGATAACAGTAGTTCTGAGAGCCAAGAGAAGTGCCTGTGGTGATAATATTGGCTGCTTCAATATCTACCCCTATTGGGAACAGAGCAGCTTGGATATGTTTCTATATTCTGTGGACATGTTAGGTTTACTTAGGCTAATGTTATAGAACCTGAGGATTAAAAGTTACAGAAAATTATTTTCAAGTCTGTTGTTGTAGATATAACATTAGGTTTATAAGCAAGAAATTTGAAAACTTGTTCACTATAGACCACTAAAATATTTCATGGCTTCATGAAGATATTTAAATTTATTGTTTGTTTTAATCTTACTTGGAGAAATTATTTTTTAAATTTGCCAACTTCCTCAGTGAGCTCCAGTTCAGGTAACTACACTGTTACCTGGGCCTTTCTCACCCCATCATCCTGACAGGTCTCTGCCTGCAGTCTTGCCAACCTCCAATCCATTCTCTCACTGCAACTAGAATAATCATTATAAAATGCAGATCTGAGCATACCATGGCCTTTATTGAAATATTTTAATGTTTTTTGAAGTCTAGACTCTTGAATAAGCCTAGGAGCCACTCGGGAAGGCCATGCCACTACTTTTTTAATATAATTTTTAAAAATATATTTGTATTGATTTCAGAGAAGAAGGGAGAGGGAGAGAGATAGAAACATCAATGATGAGAGAGAATCATTGGTCAGCTGCCTCCTGCATGCCCCCTACTGGGGATGGAGCCCAGAACCTGGGGATGTGCCCTTGACTGGAATCAAACTGGGGACCCTTCAGTCCGTAGGCTGATGCTCTATCCACTGAACCAAACCAGCTAGGGCCATGCCACTACTTTTGAACCTTCCGTATTACTCTGTTCTTGCCATGTTAAACTACCTCCATTTCCAAAGCACTATTCTCACTTCTGAGATCTCTCTCTCTCTCTCTCTCTCTCTCTCTCTCTCTCTCTCTCTCTCACACACACACACACACACACACACACACACACAGTAGTCCCTTTGTTTGAGTAATTGACTGACTTTTACCCATTCTTTAGACCTCAGCTTCCTTTCACAAGGGATGCCTAGAGTCCTGAAGGCTGGTGGGTCTCTGCTCTGCCTTAATGCCTGTTGCCAGCTCCAGCAGAGCACCATCACACTATCTGAGAAAAACCATGTCCTTGTCACCATCCTCTTTACACTACAGGCTTCCTGAGGGTAGGGACTGGGCCTTGTTTACTTTTGTATCTTACTGTGCCTGGAGTATAATAGGTGTTCATTAAATGTTGCATGAATACACAAAATAGCATATTTGAAGCCTAAAAGTCTCTCCCTGATCAGGTAGCTCAGTTGGTTAGAGCGTCGTCCCGATACCTCAAGGTTGTGGGTTCGATCCCCAGTCAGGCATATCCAAGAATCTACCAATGGCCCTAGCCAGTTTTGCTTAGTGGATAGAGCATCAGCTTGCAGACTGAAGGGTCCCATGTTTGATTCTGGTCAAGGGCATGTACCTTGGCTGCAGGCTTCTCCCCGGCCCGGGCTCATGCAGGAGGCAACCAATCGAAGTGTTTCTCTTACATTGATGTTTCTCTCTGTCTTTCCCTCTCTCTTTCACTCTCTCTAAAATATCCTCGGGTGAGGCCCTCGCTGATTTGGCTCAGTGGATAGAGCATCGGCCTGAGGACTAAAGGGTCCAGGGTTTGATTTCGGTCAAGGGCACATGCCCAGGTTGCGGGCTCAATCTCCAGTGGGGGGCGTGCAGGAGGCAGCTGGTCAATGATTCTCTCTCATCATTGATGTTTCTATCTATCTCTCCCTGTCCCTTCCTCTCTGAAATCAATAAAAATATATTTAAATATATATATCTCCTTGGGTGAGGATTAACAACAACAAAAGAATCGACCAATGGATGCATAAATAAGTGGAACAACAAATCAATCTCTCTCTCTCTCAAATCAATAAACAAAAAATTTTTAATATAAAATAAGTCTGTCTTTAAAACTAGGTTTTCTGATACAAGAGAAATTCACAATTTACTTTCACAGTTTTATTTTTAGAAATACTAATAATGCAAGAAATAAAATTAAAATGTTCTCCTGAATCCATTATAAATGAAATAAGACTCATAAGAATCATTCAAATTTTTCTTAGACCTTTCTCAATAGAATATATTACTTAATAATGAGATATTTTTACAAAAGTAAAATACTATTATGAAAAATAGGTATGACTTTACACACTGATTGAATTTGACCATATTTTTTAAAAATCCTACTAAATAATTTAGAATAATCTTTTGCACTAAAAAAGCTGTGAGCATACCTTATTTTAATTAAGTCATAGGATAATTTTTTTCTTTTCAAAAAGCAGGACAAGTTTAAATTCTGGGACTCTAAGCTAAATTTCAGAAAGGCTTAATAGTATTAGAATGACCTTATTATAAACGATGCCTGTTTGAGGGATTCCCAAACACACTGAAGACTGTGGGGCTTCTGCTCTAGCTGTGAAGCTGGACACTGCTCTGCTCATTGGCATTTGGCAAGGACCCTGAGGTCACAGCCTGGTTTTGTGATGTGGAGACAGTGACTCTAAGTGACGAATGATAAGGATTTTATATTCCGTCTGCAAATCATGATGGGATCTCTTGGTAAAAGATAAAAAACGAGCCCTAACCGGTTTGGCTCAGCGGATAGAGCATCGGCCTGCGGACTCAAGGGTCCCAGGTTCGATTCCGGTCAAGGGCATGTATCTTGGTTGCGGGCACATCCCCAGTGGGGAGTGTGCAAGAGGCAGCTGATTGGTTTTCTCTCTCATCGATGTTTCTGGCTCTCTATCCCTCTCCCTTCCTCTCTGTAAAAAATCAATAAAATGTATTTTTTTTTAAAAAGATAAAAAACGATTTGTTCTCACTTGTTGCCTTGCCACTGCCACGAATTATTAACTTAATTTTGTGGGAGTTTCTTGATGGAAGACTATTAACTTAATTTTGTGGGAGTTTCTTGATGGAAGACATTCAAACACATTTATGAATGAGTCACAAATATTATGAGTCACAAATATTATGAATGAGTCACAAATAACTAATATAACATTAGTTATCCTCTATGGGGAAGTCATTGTCTTTCTTAGTTTTCCAGAAATAAACATATATTCAAAGAAGGGAAAAGAACAAATCAGAAGGAAAAAAAAAATAAAGATACCTCTTGGTACACCCCTGATAGGAACTTTCCTCCAACTATAAGAATATTTGCCCTAACCGGTTTGACTCAGTGGATAGATTGTCAGCCTGCCAACCAAAGGGTCTGGGTTCAATTCCGGTTAAGGGCAAGTACCTTGGTTGCAGGCTCCTCCTGGACCGGGCCCTGGTTGGGGCTTATGCAGGAGGCGACCAATCAATGTGTTTCTCTCACATCAATGTTTTTCTTTGTCTTTCCCTCTCTCTTCCACTCTCCTTAAAAATCAATGGAAAAATATCCTCAGGTAAGGATTAACAGAAAAGAACAAAGGAAAAAAAATCATAGTGTAGTAGACTGAATGATGGTCCCCAAAGATATTAGGTCTAATCCCTGGAACCTATAAATGCATGTAGAAAGGAAGAGATTATGCTGGATTACCTAGTGGGCCCTAAATTCCATCATATCCATTCTTATAAGAGAGAGGCAGACAGAGATTTGACATAGACATAGAGGAGGAGGTGATGTGAAGATGGAGGTAGCAATCGATGTGATGTTGCTACAAGCAAGGAATGGAATGCTCACAGCCCCCAAAAGTTTGAAGAGGCCAGGAATAGAGTCTCCCCTAGATCTTCCAAAGGGAGGGCCTGCTGATACTGATTTTGACCCAGTGATACTGATTTTGTACTTCTTGCCTCCAGGCTGCAAAAAACTAAATTTTTATTATTTTAATCCACCCAGTTTGTGGTAATTTGTTAAAGAGCCACAGGAAACTAATATGACTAGGGTATCATTAACATCCATTATAATGAGTTTATGAGGCACAACGTTTATTTTAATGGATTTTTTGTTGTTGTTAATTCCCACCCAAGGATATTTTTTTTTTCCATTGATTTTTTAGAGAGTGGAAGGGAAGGGGAGAGACAGAGAGAAAGAAACATTGATGTGAGATAGACACATTGATTGGCTGCCTCGCAGCCGCTGTGGCTTTGTCCGGATGGGTGTTCAGATGGACATCCAGAAGATGTCTGGTCTAGTTAGCATATTACCCTTTTATTAATATAGATACTTATTGAACTCTGGCATTAGGAGGACTTAGTGTAGAAGCTCACAGGAAACATTAGTTATCCTCCATGGGGAAGTATTGAAGAACTATTAAAGAACACTGCTTCAAAGACACCCTTAATGTTAATAAGGGACTTAGAATAATGCTACCAGAAGAACTCTAGGAATGTATTACCCTTTAAATTAAGAAACAAAACAACAAACAAAAATATGAATAATATATGAATAATTTACTTTCTGTAATATGAATAGTTTGTTACAGCACATTACCTTAAAACAAAAGCATTATATTTGATTTCAGGACAACTAGGTTTGAGTGCCAGTTCTTCCAGTTATTAGTTGGTGACTGTGGGAGACACAGTACCTACCCAAGATACACTCCCACCAATCTTGTTCAGGCATCTACCCTGTCCCATACAGCCCTAATATTTTAGGAGCAGCCCACTCGGTCCCTAGTGCCATGAGTAATCCCCTCTCCTCTCCTAGTAGTTTGGTCGGGAATGGGTATTAGTCAGTATACTTAGGATTTCCATTATTAGTGATGCAAAACAACCTAGTTACACTAATATTGGATAAATTATTGTCCAGTAAATGGGGGTGATATTGTCTTCCCTTTCCAATATAATCACTGTAAAAGTGCTATTTTATTTTGCAGAATAGACTATATCCAGAGATGGTATTATGTCAAAAGAAATAAAATTCGGTACTGTGGGGCGTTTTCTATAAACTATCAGATTATTGCTTTATTTGCAAATTATAAAACTATTTTCTTTTAAAAACAACTATTGCAACCCTGGCCAGTTTGGCTCAGTGGATAGAGCGTCGGCCTGCGGACTAAAGGGTCCTAGGTTCGATTCCGGCCAAGGGCATGTACCTTGGTTGCGGGCACATCCCCAGTGGGGAGTGTGCGGGAGGCAGTTGAATCGATGTTTCTCTCTCATCGATGTTTCTAACTCTCTATTCCTCTCCTTCTCCCTTCCTCTCTGCAAAAATAAATAAGTAAATAAGTAAATAAATAAATAATACATAAAAAATAAAATAAAAACAACTATTGCAGGGAGAACCAAGATGGCGGCATAAGGTATAGACCTGTGCATGCTGCCTCCCACAACAACATTGAAACTACCAACTATAAGACAAAACAGCTATCATCCAGAACCATGGGAAAGCTGGCCCAGTGGAAGTTCTACAACTGGAAGGAAAGAAAGAAACGCATTGAGACTGAGTAGGAGGTGCAGAGGCACCAAGAACAGAGGTACAGAGTCGTGCGCCAGGCGGGCTGCAACTGGATGCGCGGTTTTTTCAATTGGAAGGGGATACAAGCTCTCGAATCCACTGAGCTTGTTTGGGGCGGGATTCTGAGGTCCCAGACCCCTACGGGGAGAGGCTGGACTGTCTTGCAGTGGGTCGGAGAGCAAGGGTGGCTTTCTGCGGAGCTGCTCGCAGGGATCATTGTTGCTGTGGGGGCGCGGCACTCGGGGACGCGGGAGCCGCTGACGACAACCATTGCTGTTTGCTCTGCCCTGGGTGATTCTCTGAGACCCCGCCCTACTCAATTTACATCCCCACCCAAGCTGTGCCAGTGGCACAAAAGGAACCACCTGCGCTTTTGCAGCCTAACCCAACAAACTGCAGATTTCAACTCCTCGCATCCATAAGGGACACACTCAAGAAGCAGACTCAGGTTCAGAGGAAGCCGGAGCCGGACCCAGCTGGGCCGGCGACATGGAACCGCTGTACCAGCAAACGCACAAGCAGGTCCACCAGATCCAGTCTCACTTGGGATGCCAGGAGACGGCAGACAAGCAGTCTGTGCACTTAGCAGAAAACGAAATCCAAGCAAGCATACCAGATATTCAGCCAGCTAGAACACCTGGAGATTTTTGTCCAGCAAGGAGCCTCCCAACAAAAGACAGAATGCCAAACTTCGTGTTGACCAGTTAAAGTATGATGTCCAGCACCTGCAGACTGCTCTCAGAAACTTCCAGCATTGGCGATAAGCAAGGGAGCAGCAGGAGAGATAGCGAGAGGAGCTTCTGTCTCGCACCTTCACCCCCAACGTGGGATGCGACAGCCCCTGCGAGGGTGCGATGCCCCCTGCGAGGTTGCGTGAGGCTGCAACGGCACCTGCAAGGCTGCGACGCCCTCTGTGAGGCTGCAACGGCCCCTGTGAGGCTGCGTGAGGCTGCAACGGCCCCTGCGAGGCTCCAACGGCCCCTGTGAGGCTGCAACGGCCCTTGTAAGGCTGTGTGAGGCTGCGATGGCCCCTGCGAGGCTCCGACGGCCCCTGTGAGGCTGCGACGGCCCCTGGGAAGCCGGCGGAACCACGCGAGCCGCCCAGACGGCTTCGTCGACAGCCCGCGAACCAGCTCACAGCCCCACGCACAACTATCACCCGAAGGGTGAGAGGGGCGAGAGCAGCTGTAGTGTTGCTTTCTCCTCAGTTTTGGTAGCGAAATCCTCATTTTAAACATAAGAGGATACATTATTTTAAAAAGCCGTTACGTGGCTCCGCACCCTTTCTGAGTAGAGTGTGAACAAGTCGTGAGAGGCCTTTCCGAGCACAGAGACATGTTGCGGATGGAAATAGCCACATTTTCCATGTGTATGACCTTTGACCCAGCAACAAAAAGCTCACCCCTATGGGTGACACCCGGGGGGGGGGGGGGGGGTAAGGGCAGAGGGTGGAGTGGGAAGTGGGTGGAGGGGAGGTATGGGGGGGAAAAAGGGGAACAACTGTAATAATCTGAACAATAAAGATTTATTTTTAAAAAAACAACTGTTGCAGATATATACATTCAATAAGTGTCAGGTATTCTGAATTAATAATATTGTGTAAATTTATGCACTTATTCATTAAACCAATGTTTATTGAGCACCCACTATATCACAGTCACTATAGTAGGTGCTGGAGGTTCAGTAATTGGCAAAACGGTCACAGACCCTGCCCACGGAGCTGCAGTGCCCAAAACACATTGGATACTACAGACTCATTTCTGAAGCAGTTTCTGAGCAAGGCATACAGATGGGCAATAGATATGTGAAAAGATGTTCAATGTCACTAATCATCAGAGAGATGCAAATTAAAACCACAGTGAGATATCAACTCTCACCTGTCAGAATGGGTATCATCAATAAATTAACAAACAACAAGTATTGGCAAGGATGTGGAGAAAAGGGAACTCTCGTGCACTGCTAGTGGGAATGCAGATTGGTACAGCCACTGTGGAAAGCAGTATGGAGTTATCTCAAAAAATTAAAAATGGAACTGTCTTATGACCCAGCAGTTCCACTTCTGGAAATATATGCAAAGAAACCTGAAACACTGATTCAAAAGAATATATGCACCCCTAGGTTCATTGCAGCATTAACAGTAGCCAAGATTTGGAAGCAGCCCAAGTGCCCATCAATAGATGAGTGGATAAAAAACCTGTGGTACATTTACACAATGGAATACTACTTGGCTGTGTGAGAGAGAGAGAGAGAGAGAGAGAGAGAGAGAGAGAGAGAAGAGAAGAGAGAGAGAAATACTACCTTTTGCCACAGCATGGATGGATCTGAAGAGTGTTCTGCTAAGCGAAATAAGCTAGTCAGAAAAGGACAAGTACCATATGATTTCACTTACACTTGGAATCTAATGAATAAAATAAGCTTACAAACAAAATAGAAACAGACTCATAGATACAGAGAACAGACTGACATCTGTTAGAGGGGAGGGGGTCTATGAAAAAGGTGGAAGGATTAAGGGAAAAAAAACACCTCATAGACAAAGACAACAGTAAGGTGATTACCAGAGGGAAAGCAGGGTTGGGGGAAGTAGAAGAGGATAAAGGTAGGGTAAATGGTGACGAAAAGAGACTTGACTGTGGGTGATGAACACACAATACAATATACAGATGATGTATTGTAGAATTATATAGGTTACATCTGAAAACTATATAATTTTATTAATTAATGTCATCCCAATACATTCAATAAAATTTTTAAAAGAATAGAATCTCACATTTGTCAGATGAAATTGCTGCCTAAATTATCTAAGATAATTTTCACATTCTTTTGTGAAAATCAAATTCTGTATGGTTATAGAATTAATTTAGAAATGACATGGTGTGTTTTTCTTCTAGGAGAGCTTGCTAATTCAAGTTGAAGCATTAACAGTCCTCCTGAAAACACTCAAGCCAATGAGGTAACAAAGGCCCAGAAGACAAAAATTAAGCAAAGCAAGTTAATTCTTGAAAACTCTTACAACCCCAATTTAAGAAAAATAAAGAAGCAGGAAAGAAATTAGAAAAAGGCACATGACAGCATATGAGGTATTTATGAAAGTATTTTTGTTTATATATTTACCTTTTTTAATATTTAGCTTTTTTAATTACATGCATTATGTAGCTTGTACTATGGTTTTGAAATTGTAAAATATGTATTTGTTGGGTCTGTTCTCTCAGTGCTTGGAAATATAAAAAAGAAACAACTCCCGCTGCTTGTTGCTTACATGTGCAGGATCACAAACTCAGATGCCGCTTGGCCAGTCCCAGGGAGGGCTGTCCAAAGTGAGGGACATGTGGCCATGAAAGGTTCAGCTGCCTTTGGACTCCGCTGTTTGTTGCCAAGTGAAGTGCAGGGCATTCCACATATTCAGAACACTGTGTTGGTTTGGGCTCTCCCAAAAGCAGGCACTGAGACAAAAATTTGGGTGCAAATGTCTATTTGGGAGGGATTGCAAGGAACTCGATGAGGAAGTGGGGCTGTTGCCATTTGGCAGCCAATGAAAGGAAGGAGAGAGGTTGCCTTATCTTTTCAAAATAAGTATTTTGAGGTTTTAGTTATTAACAGTAAACATATTTAAGCTTCTTAGTAATTGTTTACAGAAACAGAAATTTTTTTCTAATTATGCTCTGAACCCAGATTTAAAGTAGGCTCTTTTTCTTCCTTTTAGGCATAGACTGTGTAGAAATTAGAACATTATATGTGGAATGCATGACAAGAATCAGTTCAGGGGGAAGCAGAGTGGGTTGAGGTGGAATAGGGCATAGAAGGGATAAATGGTGTTGGGGGGAAAATAAGGAGAAAAACAAAATCAGTTCAGGAAAATTTGGAGTGGGGAAAGTAAGTAGATACTCCGAGGGAAAGGAAGGAAACCAAACCATTCAAATGAGGTGCACAAAGCACATGAGAACAGATTGGGGGGAGGTAGATAAAACCTAATCTCGAGCTAATTGTAAACAAGCAATGTAATGTTGAGTTCTTTTGAAATATAAATTTTAAAATAGCTTGATCGTCTAGTTCTTTTGTAAAGTCCATGCTAACTCCTGTATCCTGCACTAAACTGTGTTAAAATCGTGAAAAGCTTCCCAGGGCTACAGAGTTAGTTAAACTTGTGACTGTGATGAATCTGCAGGCTATTGCCTTTCTGTGGCTTCCTTCTCAAGTCCATGTTTACAGACCTGTCCCAAAGGTAGATGTCTTACTTACCTCTGCCTTTGAGTTATAATTCTTGTAAGTAAGTAAATGAGAAAATATGAAGATGGATATAAAATGCTGGCACATGTGGAGCAATGACCCCAAATCACTTTACACAGAGAGCATATGGAATGCTCTTCCCTGTCACTGTTTATCGCTCTTGGAAACATCCTTTCTTTGGCCTCCAGGACACCACTGTCCCTCTAGGACATCACTGGCTGCTCCTTCTCAGTGTCCGCTGCAGGCCCCTCTACCTGTCCCTGACTCTTAACATTAAAGTGGCCCAGGACTTAGTCTTCTGACCTCTTCTTTCTCTCTGCACATTCTCCATATGATCTTATCCAGGCCCATCAGTTTATATACTTATGTACATAGCAAAGACTCCCAACTTGAGCATCTCTAGCCCAGACCTCTGTTCTGAAGTCCAGGTTCATATATTCAACAGCTAATTAAAAATCTCTCCTTGGATTTCTCCAATAAATGGCTCAAACTTTGAATGTCTAAACCAGAGCTTTGATTCCCACCCACCCCATTTTAGTTTGGATTCCCCCAAGAGCAGACTGTGAGACAAGGACCCAGAGTAGTAGTTAATTTAGGGAGTGAGGGACATGGGTGAATTGCTTGTAAAGATGGCCTAAACTTTCTTCCCTTCTTATATGTCTGCCCCTCTTGCAAAGTAACTTTGATATCACTCCCCATCAAGAAGTGAGATTTTTATCTTCACCCTTTGAATCTGATCTGGCGCCCTAACCGGTTTGGCTCAGTGGATAGAGTGTCGGCCTGCGGACTCAAGGGTCCCAGGTTCGATTCAAGTCAAGGGCATGTACCTTGGTTGCAGGCACATCCCCAGTAAGGGAGTGTGCAGGAGGCAGCTGCTCGATGTTTCTCTCTCATCGATGTTTCTAGCTCTCTATCCCTCTCACTTCCTCTCTCTAAAAAACCAATAAAATATATTTTAAAATAAAATAAAATGAATCTGATCTGGCATTGTGACTAGCTTTGACCAAAAGAATGCAGCAGAAGTGACACTGTGAGACTTCTGACCCAGGCCTCATGATGCTTTCTGGCTTCCCTGAGATTGTCATGTGAAACAACCTCATCTAGCCTCCTGGAGATTAAGAGGGACAGAGGAGCAGATGAACCATCCCATCTGAAGCCTCTTAAATCAACCAGCTGACAGCGAGCTTCTGCCATCTATCAGCAGAGGTCATCTTAAACCATCCAGATCCAGTCAAGCTGCCCAATGATTATAGCCACTAAGTGACCCCAGGCAAGGCCAGCAGAAGAGTCACACAGATGAATCCAGGCCACATTGCTGACCCACAGAATCATGAGCAAAAATAGTTGTTTTAAGCCACTAAATTTTGGGGCAGTTTGTTATGCAACAAAATCTAACTTATATAGGAGGTTACCCCCAGGAAGTATAGAAATAGGGGAAGTAAAAAAGAGAAAGGAGAAATGTTAATAAAGGACGGTTTAAGGAGCAGGTCAATATTGTGGGCAATTGAAGCTGGATCCTCTCTAAGGAATCTTGTAGAAGGCATCTCAGAATTGTCCCACCCAGGAAGAGAGAAGCTGGGTTATTTATCCAGTAACTCCCTTCCCATTCCTCACTGTTGATGGAGAAATCCCCAAGACAGAGAAACAGAGGGATGAGGGCAGAACTGCCACCAAGATGCAAGTAAGCTCAGAAGTAGGCCAAGGTACAGTGGGACAGGGCATCAATAGCCTCTGCTAACTCCCCACACCCAAATCTCACCCAATTTAGTAAGTGGCAACTCCATCCTCCTGTTATTCAATCTAGAAACTTCATCCTTGGACTCATCAATTTCTTTCACACTCCACACTAAAATCCTTTTATTGTTATGTTAAAAATATATCCAGAATCTGGATATTTCTATCTCCTCCACTACAACTCTAGTCCAAGCCACCATCATCTTTCTCTTGGATTATTGCAAACACCTATGGCACCCTATGTAACAAGAGTGACCATTTAAAACACAAGTCCCTCTTCAGTTCTCAACCCTCCCAGAGCTTCCCATTACATCTATATAATAAAAGCCTAAGCGACTGTTAAGGTGGAATGACAGAACAACTGGTCGCTATGATGCGCACTGACCACCGTGGTTTTCAGGAACATAACTCAATGCAGGAGCTGCCCCCTGGTGGTCAGTGTACTCCCACAAGGGAAAGTTGGAGAGCAGTGGAACTAACAGCACAGCAACATGAAATATTGGTTCAGAGTCTCCTTGCAAGAGAAAAAGCTGAGGCAGAATACAGTTTCTCTCTACTCCCGTGAGAATAAAACAGATTTACAAAATCTCATTATAACTATGGGAGAAAGAGAAGTTCTAAAAATTTCTTGATGAGCAAGGAATAACAAAGAAAATGAATTGCATGATACTCATTGTTAAAGATGTATATATTTGTCCATAATGCCAATGATATACCTGTATTTAGTGGGCTGTTTTATATTAGTGAATATCTTTAATAAAATGTACTTTGGCTTTCTCCTGCCCCCGTTTTGGTTCCTTTGTCTCCAAGTTTCTCATGAAATGTTTCCATTCCTCAGCCACACGTTCTTTTGGCATGGTTTTCAGGAACATAACTTAAGGATGGAAAAAAAATACTGTAACTTTCTCAATCCATTTGAGCATTATTATGGTACCACTAAATAGCATATTTTCATAATAAAATATACAATGCTTTTTATTAATAATGCAAGATTTAACAGAAATATTGTTATTTGTTTCAGAAGGGCTCCAATGTTAATTTCTTGCTTTGCATTTCTTTCCTCATATATAAATGCAGGGGATATTTTTCTTCTTGGAAAAAGTGAGCATTCTTCAAAGAGAAGTAAAAGATTGACTTCAGTGTACATGTTTAACATCACAGGCACATGTAGCTAGTGGAAATTCAGAAATGTCACTTCTTTTTTTTTATATTTTATTGATTTTTTTACAGAGAGGAAGGGAGAGAGATAGAGAGTTAGAAATATCGATGAGAGAGAAACATCGATCAGCTGCCTCCAGCACATCCCCTACTGGGGATGTGTCCGAAACCCAGGTACATGCCCTTGACCGGAATCGAACCTGGGACCTTTCAGTCCGCAGGCCGACGCTCTATCCACTGAGCCAAACCGGTTCCGGCAGAAATGTCACTTCTTTCCAAAGTATGTTTAATGATGGGTTTGGTATATGTCTTGAATTAGGAACTGTGTTTGCTACTATA
>NW_005871054.1:2530083-2539497 GCF_000147115.1 Myotis lucifugus | reverse complement strand
CATACACACACACATACACACACACACACACATTCAACTGAGATTTAAACAAGATAACACCTGCCCAGCTGGCGTGGCTCAGTGGTTTAGTGTCAACCTATGAACCAGGTGGTCACAGTTCAATTCCCGGTCAGAGCACATGCCCAGGTTACAGTCTCGATCCCCAGTGTGGGGTGTGAAGGAGGCAGCTGATCAGTAATTCTTTCTCATCATTGATGTTTCCATCTCTCTCCCCCTCTTCCTCTCTGAAATCAATTTTTTAAAAAGATTAAAAAAGCAACGAGATAACACCTAGTCTGGAGGTTGGCAGTTACTAGTATTGATTCTGTGGCAGTTGCTAATATTAAAGGTGTGGGAGCCAAAGTTTTTCAGATTTCCCTTGGCCTTTTCCTCATGATTATAAGATAGCTACTCTGGCTCTAAGCATCACATTCAAGTTTCAGAAAGGAAGAAGGAAAAGAGAAAAGGCAAAGATCAAAAGGCCAAGCCAACCAAGTGTTTCCCTTCTAAAGGCCTTTCCTTGAAAACCCTACTTACTTCTCTCTAGCCAGGATGGTCAATATAATTTGGAAAATAGTTTTTTCTTCCAGTTGGACATATTGCCACCTTCAGCAAAAGTAGAGGACTCATAGTAAGGAAGAAAGGGAAAATACTTACTGGCCAAACAACTGGCAGTCTCTACCACATCCTTTTCTTGCAATAATATCACTTTTTCAAGATCATATCTGCAACCCATTGGTTATTTTCTAATTATAAGAACAACAAAGAAAAACCTTCACAAAATGACAGCACTGCTGTTTTCAGTCTAGTATGCTGAATTGTAAGGGCTGGTTTAAATTTCTCAATGCTATTACTAAAGCAAGTCAGTTTCCCTTCTTTGGTGGGAGTGGCTTCTAATAGAAAAATAAAAGAATTTCAAATATTATATACTTAAAACTGTAATGTGTAGGTTTTAAGAGGATTTTTATTTTAAAAGAATATTTTTGCCTGGCTGGTGTGGCTCAGTGGTTGAGCATCGCTCTATGAACCAGGAGGTCACAGTTCCATTCTTAGTCAGGGCACATGCGTGGGATTCTGTCTCTAGTGTAGGGCATGCAAGAGGCAGCCAATCAATGATTTTCTCTCATCGTTGATGTTTCTATCTCTCTCCCTCCTCTTTCCTCTCTGAAATAAAATATATTTTTTAAAAGGATATTTTCATGGCTTATTTGTAATACTAGAGGCCTGGTGCACGGATTCATGCACCAGTGGGGTCCCTTGGCCTGGCCTGCAGGGATCTGGCTGAAACCAGCCCAGTGCACAGATCCGTCTAGGGCAGCGGTTCTCAACCTGTGGGTCGCGACCCCTTTGGGGGTCGAATGACCCTTTCACAGGGGTCGCCTAAGACCATTGGAAAACACATATATAATTACATATTGTTTTTGTGATTAATCACTATGCTTTAATTATGTTCAATTTGTAACAATGAAATTGGGGGTCACCACAACATGAGGAACTGTATTAAAGGGTCACGGCATTAGGAAGGTTGAGAACCACTGATCTAGGGCGTGTACGGCCCATTTCTCCCAGTCCCAATTGGCCGGACCCCAGCAGCAAGCTAACCTACCAGTTGAAGTGTCTGGCCCCTAGTGGTCAGTGCACGTCATAGCGACTGGTCGAACGGTCAAATGAATGGTTGGACACTTAGCATATTAGGCTTTTATTATATAAGATATATAGGATAATAGGGGTTTGGGGGAAATAACTACCCATACATTAGAAGTATATTCAATCTTATGACCACGTTAGTACAGAAGGGTTAGTGGAAGAACTGGCTTTGAAATTAGAAACACTTGGGTTTGCAATATAGGCTATTGAAAAAGCCTCTTAAGTGACCACCTTTCTTTTGCCCTTGCTGCTTACAGACCATTCTCACCCAGCGGCAGAAAGACCCTAAATCAGCTGTGGGCAAACTACGGCCCGCGGGCCGGATCCAGCCCGTTTGAAATGAATAAAACTAAAAAAAAAAAAGACCGTACCCTTTTATGTAATGATGTTTACTTTGAATTTATATTAGTTCACACAAACACTCCATCCATGCTTTTGTTCCGGTCCTCCGGTCCAGTTTAAGAACCCATTGTGGCCCTCGAGTCAAAAAGTTTGCCCACCCCTGCCCTAAATGTTATCCAATTGTCATCCTAGTCAAAACCCCTAGTAGCTGGCCACACAAAGAAGCCAAAATCCTTACAAGAGCCTCCAAGATCCCTTCCTCTATGCCCCATCCCCAACCTCCTTCCTTTCTGACCTCATCTTCTGTGTCTTTTCCTCCTCTTCCCTCTGCTCCAGTCATAATGACTCCTTGCTGTTCCTCAGACATCCCAAGCCCCTCTTCCTCCTTCCCCGCTCACCCCTCCCAAGCACTGACTGTTCTCTCCCGGAAGTATTTCCTCTCTGATATCCACAGGGCCCACCCTGTGAGGGTTTTGTTGAAGGTCACTATCCTGCCCATCATCTCCTTTTTATCCTTTTTTTTTCCTGTAGCACTTGCATTTATCACCACCATCTTTTCATTTTATTTCATTTCATTTAAGTGATAGAAGGGACCTAAAACTTTTACTCCTAGTCTAATACTTTATTTTAATAATTTCTTCAAAAAGGAGACAGGAAAACTAAGTCTTGAGAGTTTTCTGGGAAGATGGTAGTGATAGTAGTCTAGTGTTTGAATCTTCCTGTATGCCCCCATAGAAAAGGACAATGACAAAATAAAAAATAATCCGTTAACAGCTACAATAAAATTAGGTGATAAGATAAGAGCTACAGATTCCAAAAAGGAAAACAAGACCCTCATGGTATCAGGAAGAATGTGAAAGGAAGCAGAGAAGTTGAAGAATAACTTTTGGGGTTGTAAGATTTCCTTGTTATAAAAGCAGATACACTAATGTTTAGAATATTTATGCTAGTTATTTTTCCTTATATTTTTTAGATTTTTTTTCAGTTGTGAGATAAAACTGACATATAGCACCATATAAATTTAAGAGATATATCACATGCCAACTTGACTTACATATATTGTGAAATTATTACCACAATAACTTTTGTTACCACCCATCATTTCATTAAAAAATGGGTTGTTTTTTTCCTTGTGATGAACTTTTAGGATCTACTCTCTTATCAACTTTCAAATATATCATACAGCTGTATTAACTATAATCATATGTTGTACATCCTTAGTACTTGTTCATCTTATAGCTGGAAGTTTGTACCTTTGACCATCTTCATTCAATTCTCTCACCCCCCATTTTTTTTCTTTTTGTAACAACTAAGACTTCATGGTTTTTGGCAAGTCTGAAATGAGTGGCAAGACATTGGCACAGTAATTGTAGCAATGATCAATGGTGGATAACAGCACAACAGATCATTAGACATTGTGTACTTCCCAATGGAAATGCACACCATGACCTATGAAGTATTCTTGCTAAAAACATCATATTTGAATCTGATCAAGCTTAGCTCTACTAATTTATAGGAAACACAGAGAACAGAGAAACACATTAAATGACAAAATTCAGAGCAGATACTCTACAGTACAAAAGACTGGTCCCTTCAAAGACAATATTGCAAGGAATAAAAGATATATTAAAAAGAGACTTAAGACATAACCAATGGAAACAGACACCAGGAGGGTGAGGGCATGAGCAGGGGAGGGGGTGGGCGGGGGCAATAGGGGGATAAGACACATATGTACTAATAATACCTTAATCAATAAAGAAAGGAAAAATAACAAAAAGCAAACAAACAAAGACTTGAGACTTAGTAACCAACTGCAATATTTGTATCATGATTCAAATAAACTGTATAAAATGTATAAGTATTTTTTTTAGTATAAAGAAAGATATAACTATTTTTCTTGCTATCAGGATACTATAAATCAATGACTAGAAAGTAGCTTCCAACAAGACTAAAGCCTCATTTACATTTTTCTTTAATAAACACGTTGAAAGGGGGGAAAACAAAAACTAAGTCTTCCACTGCTTGTCCCAGAGGCAAATTCCATTACCATTTTTTTACATTACCATCTTTTCAGACTTGAATATAAGCATGCATATTATTCCTTGATTTTTGACAGTTATATACACCAGATTTTATTATTTTTCTTCTCAACTTTTATCTCCTCTATTGTAAGATGCCACACACTAAAGAAATCTTTCAGTTGTCAATTTAATAGCTTTCTAAAAAAAAATGATTTTGCATAGAATTACTTGAAATTACCAGTATCTTCTAAGTTTGGCTCTGTATTTACCAGATCACTCTCTTCAAAAAGTGGATCACATATTATTTCTAACAAAATAATATTTAAATCACTTTGTAGTTCATTTTTCTAAAGGTGCAGAAAGTTAAATGTTTTTTCAGGAATAGTCTGTCCTCTGACACTGTCATTTGAACAGCCTAGTTTGCAAAGAGCTTTTCCACACATCTAATTCTTCCTATAGCCACTCAGGATGGGTACTATTCCCATTTTTAAAGAAAACTGAACATTGCTTCTGAAACCAAGTCCTTCGCTCTCCCCATGAAACTGAGAAGGGATGGATGAGGAGCAAATCCTTGAGAGTAAGCCACATTTAAAATATTACAATTTGTGGGTGCTCTCCTTCCTGGGGTCATGCCCATGCCTTTCCCTTTCTCCCCCTCCTCATCCTCTGGCTCCAGGCACATTACCATTAGCTTCCTGGCTTCCAAGCTCCAAGGACCATCCCTTTACCTCTATAACTAGTTTCCTGCCGGGAGCCGGTCCATCCTTGCTGTACCTCTGTGATTTACCAAATAAATATTCTTCTATACAAAAAAAAAATTACAATTTATGAATTGTGTTTCACAGGTTCTCAATAAGTTGGAAGGGAAATGTTTTTAATCCCATGTGTACTTATTTTAAAGTAACTATAAGTATAATTAAAAAACATATTCATACCTGAAACCTATATGTTCATGTTGACCAATATCACCCCAATAAATTTAATAAAATAAAAACATATTCATCTACTTACTCATCCAAACCTTTATTAAGTACCTATGATATGCACAATCTTGTGCAAAATATTAAAGGAACACAAAGATGGATTTTAAAATGATGCCAACCCTCAAGGAGTTTACAATCTAATGGTAGTGACAAATAGTTTAACACAAACTATAAAAAAGGGATAGCAAAGAAACATTTGCCCTTAATTAGGAAAAATCACCTTATTTCTTCATTTAAAGCATAAATTTCCAGTAGGTAAATACTGCTTTTATATACCTTTATTAGTTAATACTCTTTATAAGTTGATTATTTTTATAAAAGAAAATGTCTCACTCTATCACATCTTTATGACTGGTTTAAATTTTTACAACAAAAAATTTGCTTACAGAGGAAAAATGATAGTCATAAAATCAAATTAACATCATTCTCAGAAAGACAAAGTGTGTCTGCAATAATATGTAAAAAATTGAACATTCTGGTTCTAGTATTAAAGAGATAAGCCTGAATTACTTTGGAGACTTGCCTTGGACAAGTTATTATGCACAATTTCATCTCATTTAAAACCAGCTTGATATTTATTAAGATTATAATTCAGAATGCTATAATTATTTATATCTGTCATAATACACAAGGTTAAAAAATACGTATAAAAACTTATAATAATTTCTATGTCAAAAATAATTTAGAATAAAACTAGAGATAAAAAGAAAAACTGATAATAGGGTGGATAATTTAATAATAAACTTTCAGTGCAGAAATAAATGTAAATTTGCAAGTACCTATTTTTTCTATATTTTATTATTTTTTAAAAAATGGTCCAGATTTTAAAAATTAAATAAAAATAAAAATGGTTCAGATAAACTTAACTAGTAAAACAACTGTGAGGGTTCATTTTGTGAGATGTATTGCAGAGAAAAAGAATGGGCAAACAGTACAATTTTAAAATATGTATTGAGTCATGCTTTCCAGAAAATTTTTTTCAAACAAATCACCAAAGGACAATACTTTTCTCTGCTCTCAATGCTAAACCATTTTTTTCTACCAAAAAATAATGACATAATAACTAATCAGTTTGTGACAGCTGTTGATTCTCAACTGCTTTTAAAAAATACAAGTAAGAGCAAAGTTGCAAACAGAGCTCATGTAGCAATTTAAAAAACTGAATAGGCAAAGCCGTACTCAGACTAAATGACTAATCAGCTGGATTTGCCTTTTTGGCTACAAATAACTTTGCTAAAGAGCCCTGCACAGATCAGAAGGGTTCCTTCCCATCCATGTTCCTAACAAAACAAGCAAAGCTGCTAACACCGGATGCTGCAAATAACAGCACAGGCACAGAAAGGAGGCCCTGCTGATTCTGTTTTATTCTTCAACAGATTTCTCTTCTCCACTTTCTTCTTCGGCTTCGGCTTCATTTTCCTTACAAGAATCCTGGCTGTTGGTTTCAGTAAAATAATTTTCTTCCCCATTCTCTCTTTCTTCTATATTTTCTTCTTCATTAAAGCTAGAGGGAAAAATGTATCAATCTTTCAAAGGAAAAATGATTTGTTTAAAGGTAAACAAACCCTTTGCAATGTATGTCATCATGAAGTCAGTCTTCCTCAAGTGTATGAGCTCCAATTTATCAAGAAAACGCTATAAAAGTGCCAATTGGGAAAGTAAATATTCCTCTGAGAACTCATTTATTTCAAAACTTGGTTTACTCTTTAAACTTCGCTTGAAAGCATGTTGTTATTTTCATTATTTATGCCATTCAGAACTTAAATTATTCTGCTTAAAAACAAGGTATTTCATCACCATGTAATATGGGAATGTGTCAAAAATATCAATATGTTTTACAACAGTTCACATGTATTTCATTAGGTAAAGTTCATTTTAAAATATTATAGAACAGAATTTTTACTTTCTTGCAAGTAAGAATTTTTTCAGAGGTATACCATTCAGACATTTTATATATGTTACCTTTCTTTATCTTCAGTGAAACTTTTCATCTCTTGATTGCTGAAGGACTCAAATATTTTTCCACTTTGGCCTTTCTTTGAAACAAACTCATCAGATATTCCTAGTGCTTTTAGGGTGTTAGAATAATGCTTTTCTGCTGCCATTCTTGCATTTTTCTATAGGAAAGACAAACCTTTTTAGATGAGAACAAAAGACTTTAACTTTCCATTAAAAATGTATGTGTTAAAAGCTCCAGTGAAAAGTAAACTCAATAATCACAGTTGGCTGAAAATATGCATCCCTTCTGACCAGCAATTCCATTCCTAGGTATATACCCAGAGAAACTACATGTGCCCCAGGAGACATGTATAAAAATGTTCAGAATAGTACTGTTTGTAACAACCCCAAACTGGAAACAACCTAAATATCAAAGTAGGATGGATAAATAAGTTGTAGTCTATTTATACAAAAGAGTAAAATAAAGCAATGAAAATGAATGAACTCTAGTTATACAACACAACATGGATGGATCTCACAAACATAATACTGAGCAAAAGAAACAAAATACAAGAGTGTGTATATGTGTATATAATATATGTATATATTATATATATGATATATATACATATATAATATATATGATTCATTTACAAAAAGGCCCCAGACAGGCAAAACTAAACTATATATAGGGATAAATCATAGGTGGTAAACTGCCAAGAAAAACAAGCAAATGCCTATCTCAAAATTTAGAATGGTGGTTACCTCTACGGAAGAGGGAGAAGGTTTGACCCGGGAGAGGCGCATAGGGTCTGAGGTGCTGGCAGTGCTCTGTTTGTTAACCTGGGTGGTGGCCACTTGAATTTTGATATATAATTATTCTTTACACTGTGCCTATTTTATGACTGCTTAAGGATATCTGGAAAAATCAGTAAGAAAATAAGTTCATATGAGGCCTAGCTGTTTGGGCTCAGTGGATGGAGCATCGGCCCGTGGACTGAAAGGTTCCGGGTCCGATTCCAGTCAGAGGCAAATACCTCGGTTGCATACTTGATCCCCAGCCCTGTTTGGGGCGGGTATAGGAGGCAACCAGTCGATGTGTCTCTCTCACATCAATGTTTCTCTCTCTATGTCTCTCCATTCCTTCCACTCTAAAAGTAAATGGAGGGATGTCCTCAGGTGAGGATTAACAAACAAAACAAAACAAAAAAAGTAGTTCATGTGATAGTTTTCAGAGGGTTTTTATGTGCCTACTGTAATTTCTGCTTTTATAAGCCGTATCTCTACTCCATCACAGATAATACAATCATCAGTGCTGGTATCTTTACTCTGTGGAGGAAGCAATAGATACAGAAAAAACACACATGAATTTAGAACTGGGTTCAAATCTCCAGAAAGTTACTTCCTGGCTTTGGGATCTGTGGGAATTATGATGACCCTCTCATACTGGAAGCAAGTCGAAGTTGTCACAGTTCCTGAGACCCCAGGCTTTACGGAGCCACAAGATAACTGGGGTTCGCACTAGGGCTTTGGCGTTAGTCTGCGTTTAGCTCCTATGAGTGGATATGAGCTAGGGCCAAGAATTGCCATCTGGACCTCCAACAAAAGCAAAATGACTAGGAACGGCCCGATTCTAGTGGCACCCAGTCTCACCCCCCAATTTAACAAATAAAGAAACCAAGATGTTCCCATCACCCTCACTGAGTTTAAGCAGTTTGCTTAAGGTCCACAAGAATGGTAAGCAGTAGAACCAAGTCTCTTGACCCTTTCCTGGGTCTTTTCCACTCCACCATGCTGCTTTAATCTAAATGGTAGGGGTCATCCTGGAGTTTGAAGGTAGCCTAAAGCCTGACTTCAGCAATGCTCTTGCCCAATATCTGCCCAATCCAGGTATTCCAGTTAATGAGGGATCATGGAGTCTAATGTTCTATGGGAGAAATCAAAATAGTAAAGACTGGCTATAATGGATAAAACTATCAGCAGTGCATTTTCTGACACTCTGGAAAACTGAAAAAGGAACACTGTAACTGCTGCTAAAATGTACCTAGGGTGAATAACTTTTTAGAAAAGAAAGTGAACAAGCATCCAGAGGCTCTGAATGCCGACAGACCAGCCTTGGGGGAACTGAAAGGCACGGCAAAGTACGAAGATGAGAACTGTGCTCCAAAGACTGTAAAGAAATCCCAAACCTGACTGAATGCATTAAGAATGGCATGTTCGAGAAACCAAGATGGCGGCATAGGTTAACGCCGGAGTTTGCTGCCTCGAACAACCACTTCAAAAATACAACTAAAAGACGGAACGGACATCACCCAGAACCACAGGAAGGCTGGCTGAGTGGAAATCCTACAACTAGAAGGAAAGAGAAATCCATACTGAGACTCAGAGGAGGTGCAGTGCAGAAGTGGAAATACTAAAGGTGCGGAAGTGCATTGTGGAGCGGTCGCGGCGGAGGCCGCGTTGTTGTTTTCAATCGGGAGGGA
>NW_005871054.1:2393259-2529337 GCF_000147115.1 Myotis lucifugus | reverse complement strand
GGGTGCCAGAAGATGAGAGACAGCAAGATATTGAAAACCTATTTGAAGAAATAATGACAGAAAACTTCCCCCCACCTGGTGAAAGAAATGGACTTACAGGTCCAAGAAGCACAGAGAACCCAAACAAAAGGAATCCAAAGAGGACCATACCAAGACACATCATAATTAAAATGCCAAGAGCAAAAGACAAAGAGAGAATCTTAAAAGCAGCAAGAGAAAGAAACTCAATTACCTACAAGGGAATACCCCATACGACTGTCAGCTGATTTCTCAACAGAAACTTTGCAGGCCAGAAGGGAGTGGCAAGAAATATTCAAAGTGATGAATACCAAGAACCTACAACCAAGACTACTTTATCCAGCAAAGCTATCATTCAGAATTGAAGGTCAGATAAAGAGCTTCACAGATAAGGAAAAGCTAAAGGAGTTCATCACCACTAAACCAGTATTATACGAAATGCTGAAAGGTATCCTTTAAGAAGAGGAAGAAGAAGAAAAAGGTAAAGATACAAATTATGAACAACAAACATGCATCTATCAACAAGTGAATCTAAGAATCAAGTGAATAAATAATCTGATGTACAGAATGAACTGGTGATTATAATAGAATCAGGGACATAGAAAGGGAATGGACTGACTATTCTTGGGGGGGAAAGGCGAGTGGGAGATGCGGGAAGAGACTGGACAAAAATCGTGCACCTATGGATGAGGACAGTGGGTGGGGAGTGAGGGCGGAGGGTGGGGCGGGAACTGGGAGGAGGGGAGTTATGGGGGGGGAAAAAGAGGAACAAATGTAATAATCTGAACAATAAAGATTTAATTAAAAAAAAAAAAAAGAATGGCATGTTCTGCCCTAGCCGGTTTGGCTCAGTGGATAGAGCATCAGCCTGCGGACTGAAGGGTCCCGGGTTCAATTCTGGGTTGGGGGCTCAATCCCCAGTGTGGGGCGTGCAGGAGGCAGTGGACTAATGATTCTCTCTCATCAATGATGTTTCTATCTCTCTTTTCCTCTCTGAAATAAAAATATATATTTTTTAAAAAGAATGGCATATTCTGATTTAAGCAAAATAGATTAAAATACTAATCAAAGTTAGTGTTCATAAACCTTCACCTGAATCTGCTTTAAAATTCAATTTAACATCTACTCAGCAAGCTGTAATTTCCAAGAAACAGGATAACATGGTTTGTTCTGTACTGGATCATAGGCCTACTGTTGGGATAATTCAATAGCAGCAAGACCACAATTAACACTTACAAATGGGTAATGCTTAAAGTTGTGAGTGAATTTATTACATAACAACTGTTAACTAGCACCAACAGTCACAGCAAAATAGACTGCAAGAAAAACGTACTAATTCCTGTGAACAAAACTAAAGCAATGGTGAGCACTGCCAGTCATTCTGTATAAGGAAATACCTTTTAATATTTTATATCAAGGTGAATAGTGTGTTCATTAAAACAAAGATTTCCCCCTTGCATTTCACCATGCAAAAGAATTATAATAAAGAGATAACAGGAACAGTTAAAATAGCTTCATAATTGTTTATTTTACTATTAAACATCCTGTAAAAAAATTTGTCTCTTTCATGAAATCAAAATAACAAGTGATGAAAGTTTGTCTATTAGCACCTAGAATGAATGAAAAAAATGCTTATTTTTTATAATTTTTATAACTGTAAGTTTGGTTTATAGTAATTCTTTCATTTATTTAATAATTACTAAGTACTCATTTTCTGACAAGTCCTCATGGAAGGTAGTGGGTATACACGAAAGTTGTTTTAGGCAAAGGGATCAGCATATGTGAGGGCTAAAAGTGATAGAAGAAATATCAGCTATGAAACTAACCTAGTTTTCAACATTTAAAATTTATCTATGGGTTTAATTTCATACTCACCACTTGTTTTGCCACATTTTCTCTGGTGCTTAGAAACAGTGGGAATTCACAACAGGGCAAAACTGCTTGTTAATGTTGAGACTCATCACTAATTCATCAGGGTAATGCTCTCAGCCTGGGCTAATCCCAGAAAGAAAATGACAGGTCAAAATGGCTAATTTGATCATAACAGTTCAGTTTTGGTTCATGATGTTGTCCTAGGTGTCGGGATTATAAAGGATTGATCACTCCCTTTAAAATTAACTAGTTGCCCAGCCGGTGTGGCTCAGTGGTTGAATATAGACCTATGAACCAGGAGATCACAGTTGGATTCGATTCCTGGTAGGGGCAGGTTCGATCCCCAGTGGGGGGCATGCAGGAGGCAGCAGATCGATGATTCTCTCTCATCATTGATGCTTCTCTCTCTCTCTCTCTCTCTCTCTCTCTCTCTCTCTCTCTCCCTCTCCTTCCTCTTTCTGAAATCAATAAAAACATATTTAAAAAAAATAAAAAACAGACCAGCTCAGTGTTTGAGCGAAGGGCTCTGAACCAGAAGGTCCAGGTTCATTCCCAGTCGGACCCATACCCGGGTTGTGGGCTTGATATCCAGTGTGGGGCATGCAGGAGGCAGCAGATCAATAATTCTCTCCTATCGTTGATGTTTCTGTCTTTCTCTCCCTCTCCCTTCCTCTCTGAAATCAATAAAAATATTTTTTTTAAAAAGTAACTAGTTGGAAGGGAAGAGAGATCATTAAAATAATTTCCACACAACATGGTAGGAGCAAAGAGAAAGGTATGCAAAAGGTAATAAAAAAAAAAAAAACACAGAGGAAAGGGCACCAACACAAGCAGGGGAAACATTGCAAGAAGTGATTTTACACTGAGACTTGAAAGAGTAGGAGGAGCCCTGACCAGTTTGGCTCAGTGGATAGGGCGTCGGCCTGCGGACTCAAGGGTCCCGGGTTCGATTCCGGTCAAGGGCATGTGCCTCGGTTGCGGGCACATCCCCAGTGGGGGATGTGCAGGGGGCGGCTGATTGATGTTTCTCTTTCATCGATGTTTCTAACTCTCTGTCCCTCTCCCTTCCTCTCTGTAAAAAATCAATAAAATATATTTTTTAAAAAAAAGAAGAAAGAGTAGGAGGAAAGATAGGAAGAGGCTCTAAGGATGTTCTGAAACAGCATGAATAAAGATTTTAAATTTGAAACTAGTAGTCTGGTATTGCCTGAGAGTAAAAGGGTGTATAAAGTTTTGACATGAGGGGGAGCACAGTGGTAGATTAACTAAAGAGGTTAACGGGGTCAGATCATAGAGGATTCTGTATACCATGTTAAGGCGGTTTATCTTCTGAGAGAAAGCAGGACAGCTCAGTGTTAAGTGTTTGGAAGCAGATTGATTTGGGTTCCAATCCCAGTTCCATTATTTAATAACTGTAAATTTTATGAATTACTTACCTTCTTTGAACTTTTTTAAAAATATATTTTATTGATTTTTTACAGAGAGGAAGGGAGAGGAATAGAGAGTTAGAAACATCGATGAGAGAGAAACATCGATCAGCTGCCTCCTGCACACTCCTCACTGGGGATGTGCCCGCAACCAAGGTACATGCCCTTGACCGGAACCGAACCTGGGACCCTTGAGTCCCCAGGCGATGCTCTATCCAGTGAGCCAAACCGGCCAGGGCTCTTCTTTGAATTTCAGTTTCTTCCTCTGCAATATAGGACTAACAAGCTTGTAGCATTTTATTGAGAAGTCAATGACAAGACTTCTTGATACCATTCACTGACAATGAGAACGAATGGTTCGGTGAATGCATGATTGTCACCGTTATCAAGGGTTATTAACCTACCCAGGGTTAACATTTTTGCAAGGGAATGAGAATGGCAAAATAAAGATAATGGGTGGCTTTGCAAAGAACAGGACAGGCAAACGAGTCAAACCATTATATTAACTCAGATAGGAAATAATAGAGGTTTCACCTGGCATTTTACCATAAGAATGGATAAAGACAGATCCAAAAATTACATAGGGATAAAATTTGTCAGTTCTCTCAGTGACAACTGAATGGGGGGGAACAGTGGTTCCCAGTCATCCTAAATAGTAGTCCAACTAAAACAGAAAATCAAAGAGGAGGATCTGGTTTGGGGCAAGATGAATATAAGATGCCAGTGGGAAATCTGGGTCAATACCCACCAGATAAGAGGACATAAAAACCTGCAGTTAGCTGCTTTGAGCCAAAGTCAATCACTTTACACTGAGCAATATAAAACAGCTTATGATTTTTCCCCCTAAAGTTGAAACTGAGATGTTATGATTATCTATTGTTAAGCTATGTCACCCCTAGGAACCTCTCCCTTATGAGTACTAAGGAAAAGATCTGAAATTGACAAATTTCTCTTAATGGAAAGACTGTAAAACTGAGTGAAAATTTAGTTTTTCTGATAAAAAGAAGATCCTTTCAGTAATTATAGATAAGATTGAAAATTATAGACTCACTTAAAAAAACACCAATTGCCCTGGCTGGTTTGGCTCAGTGGATAGAGCATCAGCCTGCGGACCAAAGGGTCCCAGGTTCGATTCCAGTCAAGGGCACATGCCCGGGTTTCGGGCTCGATCCCCAGTAGGGGGCGTGCAGGAGGCAGCCAATCAGTGATTCTCTCTCATCATTGATGTTTCTATCTCTCTTTTCCTCTCTGAAATCAATAAAAAATATATTTTAAAAAAAACAAAAACACCAATCAACAAAATGAAAAGGCAACCTACAAATGGGAAAAAATATTTGCAAATCATATATCTGATAAGGAATTAATATTCAAAATATATAAAGTACTCATACAAATCAATAGCAAAAACAAAACAAAACACCCAACTAATCCAATTTAAAAGCTGGCAAAGGACTGGGTAGACATTTTTCCAAAGAAGATATTCAAATGGCTCAACAGGTACATGAAAAGGTGCTCAACATGACTAATCATAGGGAAATGCAAATCATTAGGTGATATTTCACAATGAGATACCTCACCCTGGTTAAAATGGCTATTGAAAAGACAAGAGATAAATGCTGATGAGGATGTGGTGAAAACAGAAGCCCTGTGCACTATTGGTAGGAATGTACATAAGTACAGTCATTAGGTAAATAGTATAGCGGTTTCTCAAAAAATTAAAAATAAAACTATATGATCCAGCAATCTGACTTCTGGGTATATATCTAAAGAAAACAAAATCACTACCTCAAAGAGATATCTGCTCCCCACATTTATTGCAGCATTATTTACAATAGCCAAGAAAGGAAACAACTTAAGAGTCCATTGAAAGATGAATGGATAAAGAAAATGTGGTATATATACACAATAGAATACTATCCATCCATAAAAAGAAGGAAATCCTGCCATTTGCAGTGGACTTTGAAGGCGTTATACTAAGTGAAATAAGTCAGACAGAAAGACAAATATTGTATGATCTCACTTATATATGGAATCTAAAATTTAAAAAAATAGATCAGATTTGTAGTTACCAGGAGGAACTGGATGAAGGTGGTCAAAAGGTACAAATTTCCAGTTATATACCAGTTATATGGGGATGTAATATACAACATGGTAACTATGTATGGGGTATTTGAAAGTATGGATATATAAATCCTAAAAGTTCTCATCACAAGGAAAAACAATTGGGAGTAAGTATAGGAGGTGATGGATGTTAATTAAACTTACTGTGGAATCATTTTTTAATTTATGCATGTGAAGTCATTATGTCGTACACCTTAACCTTATCCAGTGCTGTACGTCAATTATATCCCAAAAAGAAACAAAAACAAACAAACAAACCCACTGGCAGAAATAAATCTGATTCAATTAGCCATTTTGTTTCATTTTTTAATTCTTCAAAGACCTCCAAATCATATCATGAAGCCTTAACTTAATATTTGGCCAAGCTGGTATGAAATAAACACCAGCCATTAAAAACGTGTTGTGGAACTATTCTTTCGGAAATGATTTAATCAGTAGTATGTTCTTTATTAAGCTTACATGCCTCATCAACAAAATTCAATCTCAGATTTTGGCAAAATTACTTACTTGACTGGCTTGATGAAGCTGTCACAGAAACAATATGTCTTAGTACATTATATAGCACATAAGAAAAATGGACTGTAAGTTAAGAGCTGTATATGTTTAAAAAAAACACACACACAACAACTGACAGTAGCTCTTAAATTCCAACAAACACAACCTGAGCAACTCTTTGAAATAGTAGTGGCCTGTGTTTTAATTTTTCTTCTATTTCTTCTAGTTCTCGTCGGTATTCTCTCATCCTTTCCTTTTCATTCTTTCTAAAATTAAATAAAAGGAGTGGAATTTTAAAAAGAAATAAGAACTTGCATATATAACATTTTAGCTTAGATGGCAAATTAGAAATTAAATTATGAGCACAATTTACAGTTGACCACCATTCCTTTTCTAGACTGGTAAATTTTTATGGAACACAGAATAAAAATTCTAGGTTCTGCCCTAACTGGTTTGGCTCAGTTGATAAGAGTGTCGGTCTGTGGACTGAAGGGTCCCAGGTTCAATTCCGGTCAGGGGCACATACCTTGGTTGCGGGCACATCCCCAGTAGGGGGTGTGCAGGAGGCAGCTGATCGATGTTTCTCTCTCATCGATGTTTCTAGCTCTCTATCCCTCTCCCTTCCTCTCTGTGAAGAAATCAATGAAATATATATTTTTTAAAAATTCTAGGTTCTGAGAGCACACATTTTACATCCTGGGAGCAGTCTTTGTACTCTGAAGGTTCTGAAATCTTCAAGACATAATGTTTTACAGGGCTTCAAATTGGCCTGAAAAGACGAATGAATGAATGTCCTCTTATCTCATATGTAAATGTATAAAACCAAAAAAAATTTGGTCCCAAATAGGTATGTTCTTTTTAAGAAGTTTTTTTCTGAAAATAAGAACTTGTTCTTCTTTAGTCCCTTAAATGAGAACTGCTATAGGTTGGTGGCAAAGTTAATTAAATGGGATGAGGAGAAATGAGGCGTATTTGACTATAATATATAGAAAAATAGGAACCAAATACATAAATTCACAGTAAGTGTACTTAATATTTGGGCAAGATCCAATAATGAATTAAACTATGCTATTTCTCTATGTAAAATATACTAACTCTACCAAGATAATAAGATTTCATGGATTAGAGAAAATAATTATACTATAAAATTATAACTATGTTTAATTATATACAAGTTGGTATTATTAAAAATCCAGTTTACTTTCTAAGGATGAATGAATATTTCTAAGGAATTTTTTTGCTCAAGTTCATCAAATTAAGCTCCTTCTACCAATGAATTGATATAAGGAGCTATATTCCTTATAATGTCTGACACTGACAGACATTATAAGGAATCCTATATAATAAAAGCCTAATTAATATGCTAAGTGTCTGACCGTTAGTTTTACCCTTCAACCAGGTGCTATGACACGCACTGACCACCAGGGGGCAGATGCTCCAACTGGTAGGTTAGCTTGCTGCTGGGGTCCAGCAGATCAGGACTGGTGAGTCAGGTCGAATGCGCCCTGGAGCCCTCCCCAGCCAGGGTGGGGTCCTGGATTGCACTGGGCCTCTAATTAAAAGGAAATATAGATTTGGGGGAATATTATAGGTCAGATTAAAAATTAATAAATCATATTACTTACCCAGCTTTGGGGGAGTTATTTTCCTACTTAAACATGAACATTTTAATGTTTATTTGCAACATAAAAATGTTCCTCTGGAACATTGGTTTTCAAACTTTATTCTGTAGAATTCCAGTGTTCTGTAAAGGGGTTCTGTAAATATTTTTATTTATTTATATTAAAACTGACAAAATGCAACCCATACCACTAAACATTAACACACCTGTTAATCGACACTTTCACATAATTGATGTTACTTAACACCAGTGTTAATCTGTGCTATCAGATTTCATGTAAATCTTAGAACAAAAATCTTTTACATATCTGTTTGTTGAAGAATATTCTGAGATTACATGACAAGTTGTTGAAAAAGCTTTATATCTGTGCCTCAAGATTCTTCTCAATATTACTAGTATATTGTGCAATCAAAAATAATATAAAGAAAAAGAGTTAAAATGCCAATATAAGATATTAACTATAGCCACAATATAAAACATTTCTGTTCAATAACATAGCTTCATGGTCCTCACCATCAGGTGTGTATACACATATATGTTGGTTCTCATCATGAGTTGAATGAGATAATGTGTGTGTGTGTGTGTGTATTAAGTATAAGTAACTGATAATAACTTGAATCCAGAAACTAAAACACTAATATTCTTCTTAATTTGTTCATATATTGGTAACTTGATTTTTAAAAAGTTTGAAAACCAATGGTCTAGAGGTTCAGGATTCTTTCATGATACCTGAGAGATTTTATTCTGGATTTAGATATTTGAGCTAAACTTTGATGTGAGTCATAAGCCTTAGTCCGGGTTGTCAGGAGTTTCTGCAATTCTTTCATTCTTTGTTTCTGCTTAGTTAGGATCCGAGTTCTCTCTTCTTCCAACATTTTCTTTTCCTCAAGTGATCTCCTGAGGGCAACAAACTAAGGCTTAATTCACTTTAAGCCAATGAGAATGTTGCTTAGCAAAGATTTAATACAGGATAATTCAAAGGCTGAAAAAAGGCAACCTTTTGAGAAGGATCTGACTTGTGAACTTGGAAATCAATAGGCCAACTCTAACCTTGTCTATTCCCAAGGAGTCATAAAATGGAAATTACATTTCTTAGCACACACTTTTGCAAAATGTTCTATATTATAAAGTAAAATATATTACCAGATATAATAATTGCTTCATACTTTCAAATTCGCCAACATAAAATTAATAATGTCATGTACACTATTTTAGCAATCATAGGTCAGTCAATGCAGTAGCCTAGTTATTTACCTGGTGGCTTGTTCTCTTCCTCTGGAAGATACTGTGGGCATTGGAGGGCTGCAGTTATAAGGCACACGCTTTGCATTTGGACTTCTTCCTGGTGACTTGTGCCTTAGAGACTGATAAGCCCAATGTGTTTCTTTCAAATTTTCTTCCTCTGCTTTATTATCTGCCAAATTTTTCTCTCTTTTAGTGGATGCATGTGAGGCTGCATGAAGATCAGATGGTTTGTAAACTAAAAGGATTTTTGGACTTTTCTGTTCTGGGAGGTGCTTCTGATATCTCTCAGGAGGTTCTCCAAAATCAGCAATCGGGCTCCTAGACTTGCATTTACACTTCAACTGTTCAGCCTGTTTGGGATTCTTGGGCTTCCTTGCAGCAAAACTTCTGTGAGGTGGACTATAAGGCGAAGGGGATGAATTCAGTAAAAGTTCTTGGGCTCTCAGCTGTGTCTTAATATTTCTAAAGAGCTCTTCTTCTTTTAACCTGTTATTGGTAGTTGAACCATAAGTAGATCGAGGTATAGGTCTGGCTTTAAATCGATTTGTTTTCTTTTTAGACTTAATAAAGTCTCTCAGCTGCTTTTCCCGGATTGCTCGCTTTTGTTCCTCCCGTGCAATAAACTTAAATGGCTTTTGTGAGGCCAAAAGTGCTTCTTTGTTTTTCTCCTTCATAATCCTCCTTCGTTCTTCATTTTGCTTGACTATGTCATGATAAAGGGGGAAAAAGACAAATTCTGGAACTGGGTTGGCTCGGAATTTTTTCTTACACTCTGAATCTTCTTGTTTTTTGAGCAGTTTGTGTGCCATTTCAATATCTGATTTATATTTCATGTTCTCTTCTTTTTTCTTCTGTTCTCTAATCATCATTTGAAAAGGCTCAGGTACTGTAATCTTTGGCACCCATTCTTTTGATTTCTTCCCTGTTTTTTTAATTGCTGGGAAGTCAGCACCTTCACACTGAATGTAATCTTTAACAGAAAAGTTGGTCCACATGTTGTTGATGAGCTCCTTAGCATAGGTCATCATTCTGCTTTTCTCAGGATAGTCTTTTTCTAAGTTGGGCAGCTCATCTTCAGAGGAAGACACAATCAAGGAGGAAGAATGACCTAAATCAGGTTCTGAAAGTGATGTGATTAACGAGATAGGGTGATAGTTCTTTTCTGATACACACCTAAGTGAGAAGAATAATTAGGTTAGGTTACACTTTCAGTTGTATGTGACCAAATATAAGAATTAAGAATTAGATATTTTCTTATATCAAGGTATAATCAATTAACCCAAATGGTGTGGTTCAGTGGTTGAGCATCAGACCTATGAACCAGGAGGTCATGGTTCGATTCCCAGGTTGTGGGCTTGATCCCCAACAGGGGGCATGCAGGCGGCAGCCAATCCATGATTCTTTCTCATCATTGTTTCTATCTCTCTCTTCTCCCTCCCTCTCTGAAATCAATAAAATATATACATATATTTTTTTAAAAAAGGTATAATCAGATTTAAGATAGGAGCTGGATACGGCTTGTAAAAATTATCACTTTTATTTAGAATAGAGCTGGAAAATGCCTATAAATTATCTAATCTGACGCCTTTATTTTATAAGGGAGGAATATGAGACAGTTGAGGCTTCTTGTGTCTAACCTCTGAATTGAATTCTCCACGTTTTCCATAGACACCGTTTTAAAATATACATCTGATCATGTCACTCTCCTTCTTGAAACTTTCCCATGATTTGTCATTGTTATGAAGTCAAATACAGATTACAGAGTCCTTTAATATTAGCCCCTGCCTAGCTTTCCAGTTTCACCTCTCACTTTTCCCTACCCCCATCACCATTCTACATCACATCCAATCCCATGAAGTTCCTCACACACACCATTCCTCATGCCGCCATGCCTTTGCACACATTGTTTCGGCTGCCTAGAAGGCCACTCCTTGCTTCCTACATTTGCTGCAGCTACACACACCCCTTAAGACTGAACCCAGATATGACTTCAGTAGAAAATTCCTTCCTGTGTCCCTCCACTGACACTCTGACATGATCAACTGCTTTTTCTTGTCTCTATAATGTTGTATTGCAATTTTTCATTCTCAGCTAATCTTCGAGATCCTTGAGGGCATCTCAATTTTGACTTCCTAGTGTCCACGCAAGGTCTGACACCCAGGAGATATGCAATCAGTGCTGACCCACTGGATGAGTTAAGGGACTTGCCTCAAGTTTCAAAATAAGCCAGTTTATCACAGAAATAGGTCTTGAAATTAAAGACTATTTTGAAAACTTAATCAGATTTATGTTTTAGTTCTAAACAATTTATACTATATCTTTAATAAGCTCATGTTAATCCACATATTATAAAGGTCTTTTAAATTTTTAATATTCATCATTTAAAAATATTCTAATACATGTCTACACAGTTGTATGAATGATAGGTCAGAAAGAAAAGACCAAATGGCCACCTAATGACCCTCGAAGCAAGAAGCCACCTGGTAGGTTGATAAGCCATTAAACATTTTGAATAAAATTCCACCTCCATATATAATTACAAGTACAAAGGGATATTTGAGAGGAAATATTCTGAAATAATTTTGTTCTGTACTTTATTCTTTTAAGATTTTAAAATTGATTTTTAGAGAGAGGAAAATATTAATGTGAGAGTACATCATCAATCAGCTGCCTCTTACACGCCCCCGTCAGGGGATTGAGCCCGAAACCTGGGCATGTACCCTGACTGGGAATCAAACCAGCAATTCTTCAGTACGTGGGACGATGCCCAACCAACTGAGCCACACCAGCCAGGGCTTGTTCTGCACTTTTAAGTATACATTTTATTTTACAGTCCACAAATAAGATTATGTACAAACTTACATGGAAGAGACACTAGAAGCTTCATCCCTGATGATCACTGGCTGCACTTTCTTTAAATTTAATTTATTCTGGTACATTTTCTCTAACTTTGCCATAGTTTCCATGTGGGCAGTCTTCAGCTCTTCTAGTTTCCTGAAATATTCTTCATTAGAGTGGAAAATATCAGAAAAGTCCACAGGGTCCTCATAGTTCATATATGTTAGGTTATTCACCCCGGAAATGATGTTAAAGTCAGTCTGATGGGAGGGAAAAGCCTGTTATATGGTATTTGGAATTAAAAGACAAATAAATTTGACACTAATTCCCAATGCTGCTTCTTACTTGTGAGCTATGTACATTTCCCTCTCACATTTTATTGAGAACAAGAGAGAGAAATCAAGTTGCCAGAAAATAAATACTATTTGATCCTTTTTATAAAGGATGGTTAGATTCCCGGATCATGTACTAACCCAATACACTATAATAGGATAGAACCAAACTATCCTTAATAAAGACCCTCCTTTGGAGTTGTAAGTGATAACTGAAATGAAGAAGAACCAGTTCCTCTTACTGCAAACCAAGCAACTACAGCCCAACACCCAGAGCTTGGCTCCTACAGTATGGGCCACAAGGGTGCACCAGTGGAGAAGAGAGGGGAATGGGCAAAGGAGGGCAGGAGAGTGGAGGGAACAAAGTTCTCATTGGCTCATCAAGAACCCAGGAAGAAGCCCTCCTGGATGTGCAGGGGAGACCTCATAGGAAGTAGGAGGGTTAGAAGGGGGTGGGAGGTAATTTCAGAACAGCCGCTCCTGGGGGCAACAAAGAGCAATTGTAACAAAGTCCTGAGTGTCAGGGACTTTGGGAGTGAAAAGAGAACAAGAATAGTACAGTATAGCATTGTAACTACACAGAGTATAGTTATTCTATATATAGGTCATGCCTGGAAGAGTCTGCTCGATCTTTCCCCTAACTCTTTTTTTTAAATTATTTTTATTGATTTCAGAGAGGAAGGGAGAGGGAGAGAGATAGAAACATCAATGATGAGAATCACTGATCGGCTGCCTCCTGCACGCCCCTACTGGGGATCGAGCCCACAACCCAGGCATGTACCCTTGACTAGAATCGAACCCGGGACCCTTCAGTCTGCAGGCCAACGCTCTATCCACTGAGCCAAACCAGCTAGGGCTCCCCTAACTCTTTTCATATACATCTTATAGTTCTTTTAATTGAAGCAACTATAGAGGTAAAACTCCACTTTCTCCATAAATATAGAAATTTAATATTTTCTCAGTTGAGAAATAGTTAATTATGATACAGTGCATAAAAGGCTGCTGAATATGGTCTTAAATTTAGCCTATTGCCTGAAATATACTCAGAATGAAA
Source organism: Myotis lucifugus (assembly GCF_000147115.1). NCBI lineage: Eukaryota > Metazoa > Chordata > Mammalia > Chiroptera > Vespertilionidae > Myotis > Myotis lucifugus. The sequence goes on along the minus strand of NW_005871054.1, from coordinate 2,516,314 downwards.
AAAGAGTATTTGCCGAAACCGGTTTGGCTCAGTGGATAGAGCGTCGGCCTGCGGACTGAGAGGTCCCGGGTTCGATTCCGGTAAAGGGCATGTACCTGGGTTGCGGGCACATCCCCAGTGGGGAATGTGCAAGAGGCAGCTGATCGATGTTTCTCTCTCATCGATGTTTCTAACTCTCTCTATCTCTCTCCCTTCCTCTCTGTGAAAAATCAATAAAATATATTAAAAAAAGAAAAAAAAAGAAAAAAGAGTATTTGCCTTAGAAAATTATAAACCCAATCTGATAAGACACTAGGAAATAAATCTGAGTAGCTTCTCCCAATGGGAAAATACAGAAGAGTCACTTGTATGTAAAAGTTATAAATACGAGTTTTTAAACAGTATACAGGAGACCAGTATTGTACTACTTGGGCTAACAGAGAAAATGAATGAAGGAAAACTAATGTTTTTCAGTAGAGCTGGTGTGCAGAAATTTACCAAAAAATCTATGACTCAAAGAATTGCTTTTTTTTTTTTTAATATATTTTATTGATTTTTACAGAGAGGAAGGGAGAGAGATAGAGAGAGTTAGAAACATCGATGGGAGAGAAACATCGATCAGCCGCCTCCTGCACATCTCCCACCGGGGATGTGCCCGCAACCCAGGTACATGCCCTTGACAGGAACCGAACCCGGGACCCTTCAGTCCGCAGGCCGACGCTCTATCCACTGAGCCAAACCGGTTTCGGCAAAGAATTGCTTTATTGTCATACAACTCAAGAGAATTTTCTGATACCTTCTCCTGTTTCTATATGTGCTCCTCATCATTACCTTCTTAGCTGTGGAAATGAGTAGTACTTTGTTAACTTCCTCATTCATTAAATTCTTAAGGACACCCAGCATTCTCTAGCTGCTTAAAGATACAGATCAAATAAACACTCCACCTTCTAGAACAGTGGTTCTCAACCTTCCTAATGCCGCGACCCTTTAATATAGTTCCTCATGTTGTGATGACCCCCAATTTCATTGTTATAAATTGAACATAATTAAAGCATAGTGATTAATCACAAAAACAATATGTAATTATATGTGTGTTTTCCGATGGTCTTAGGTGACCCCTGTGAAAGGGTCGTTCGACCCCCAAAAGGGTCTCGACCCACAGGTTGAGAACCGCTGTTCTAGAAGCTTCAGTGAGTTTAGGTGAGGATGTGTACATAAATAATGGGCAGCAGACATTGAAGGAGACAGAACTCCAGATTCCTGCCTGTGAGCTGCTCCCATGTATGTCACAATATCAGTTACCATAAGAGCTCAGAGAAAGAATGCCTAATTCTGACCACGGGGAAAAGAAGAGACAGAATTTACAAGGGTGCACCAGATAGAGACAATGTTAGATAAGGACAAAGCTTGTCAGATTAGGGAAGCAGTGAAAAACAAAGAAGTCTGAGGCACAGTGCCAGACATTAATCATATGTTACTGCATGATGATGCAACTGGCAGGTACTCTGTTCTTGATCAGGAAACTGAGGCTCAGAGGATTTAGGTGACCTGCCTGCAGTCACACACCAGTAAGTAGTAGAGGTGGGATTTAATCCAAATCCCAAGTGTTAGGCTCCAAAGACATACCGTAGGAAGGGGTTTTTAGCCACATGAGGAAGGAACAGGCATGGTATGCTCAGAGAGAGGTAAACAGTCTGGGGCTAGTGAGAACGGGATGGAGCACGAGGGAGGGTGGGAAACAAGGTGAAAAAGGCACGTCAGGAGCTTCAACCAGGCAACAGGAGCCTTGAAGGATGTGAGCAGAGGAGTGCCATGATCAGTCGTGCTCGGAAGGATTCTTCTGGTAGCAAATAGAGTGAAAACGAAGGAAGAAAGATTAGCAGCAGTTAATGAGCTAATGCCAAGGTCCAAGTTAGAGATATTAAGGGCAGAATTAAGGAAGCAGCACCAAGGCGGCTGCCTTGGTAGATTTAGGAGGCTGAATCATCAACTCAGTAATGGCCTGTATTGTGGGCAACAAATCGAAGACTTCTGTTTGGAGTGCTGCCTGTCTAGGTAGATGCTGCTGCTGCTGCTGCTGCCATTCATCAATATAGGGAACACTGAGGAGGAGAGTGTTTTAGGAAAAGAAAACGAATCTCTCTTAGACACACTGAGTTTAAGGGATAGTAGGGCAGGTGAATGTCCAGGAAACACGTGGGTAAATTTATCTGGAGACCTGGTAAGGAGGCTGGGCTGGAGATGAAGATATGGGAGCCACCAATATCACAGAAGTGGCAGGTGCAGCCTTGCATATGAATGAGGCAGCCTGAAGAGAGTGTGGGCAATACGACAAAAACCCGAGGATGGAAATGTTGGCCAACACCAATGTTTAAATAAGCAGTGAGCCCTAACCGGTTTGGCTCAGTGGATAGAGCATCGGCCTGCGGACTCAAGGGTCCCAGGTTTGATTCCGGTCAAGGGCATGTACCTGGGTTGCGGACACATCCCCAGTAGGGAGTGTGCAGGAGGCAGCTGATCGATGTTTCTCTCTCATCGATGTTTCTAACTCTTTATCCCTCTCCCTTCCTCTCTGTAAAAAAATCAATAAAATATATTTAAAAAAATAAATAAGCAGTGAGAGGAGAACTAATATGAAGTAGAAAGTGGTCATTAGAAATACAAATACCGTAACCGGTTTGGCTCAGTGGATAGAGCATCGGCCTGCGGACTGAAGGGTCCTGGGTTCAATTCCGGTCAAGGGCATGTACCTTGATTGCGGGCACATCCCCAGTGGGGGGTGTGCAGGAGGCAGCTGATCGATGTTTCTCTTTCATCGATGTTTCTAACTCTCTATCCCTCTCCCTTCCTCTCTGTAAAAAATCAATAAAATATATTTTTTTAAAAAAAGAAATACAGCCGAAACCGGTTTGGCTCAGTGGATAGAGCGTCGGCCTGTGGACTGAAGGGTCCCAGGTTCGATTCCGGTCAAGGGCATGTACCCAGTGGGGGATGTGCAGGAGGCAGCTGATCGATGTTTCTCTCTCACCGATGTTTCTAACTCTCTCTCTCCCTTCCTCTCTGTAAAAAATCAATAAAATATATTAAAGAAAAAAAAGAAATACAAATACCAAGTGATAAGGGTATTCAAATGAAGAGAGCTTTTGTTTGGTTTGAGTTTGTAAAGTAACTCCAGAAGGCTTCCTGGAGGAAGTGATATTTAAGCTGAGTCAAAGAATAGAAGAATCTGGAGGATCAGATAGAATATAGGGGGAAAGAGGGAAAAGGTACTGCAGACAAAGAAAAGGACATTAACAAAAGCCATGGGGGTGAGGGGCATGGTGGAGAGTAAGGTGCACACAGCTGCAGGATCAGAGGAGAGTAAAATGTATAAAGCGATTTTGGGAAGCAAGCCTAGAAAGGAAGGTTAGGGCAAGCCGGAGGTGGTTTTCATTTCTTGTCTACTACTTGGCTAGAAGTTAGTACCTTTTCAATTTGGAGAATTTTTATGGCTTTGGAGAAAGATTAGGGATATAGTGTCAAATTCTTGTGTTCAAGCCTAGGTTCTGCACTTCTTAGCCATGTGACATGGGCACTAATCTTTTGAACATCAACCTTACAATACTTGAAGTATGCCCAGTGTTAAACTATTGCCTGTCAGCTCCAATGCCACCCTTCTACACCCTGCTGGGTGATGCTGAGGACAGGAGTCTGTAAACCATGTTTCCGCTTTGCCAGCTGCTCCCAGGTAGACTCTTCCTAAAGTGGGGCTAGGGGGAGACAACAGGGCTAGAGGAGGAAGAAGACCTATTCCTTCCTGTTAGTTCTGTCCACTTGTCTACTTGAGTGACGCCTGGAGTGGTTCTTCCCCTGAGCAGCAGCATTGGCTGATTTCATTCTGCAGTTTTTCCAATGCTCACAGAATCAGCAAAATCACCTCGTGGCCTTTATTCAAATGTCATCACCTCACCAAGGCTACCCTATTTGAAATTATAACCTCTCCACCCACTCATTGTCAGCCTCCCTGTTTTATTTTTTCTCATAAATACTCACCACCAACAGTCATTCTACATATCTTTATTTGCGTAATGTATGCCTAATTCTTCCACAAAGTCATCATCACAAAGACAAGGATTTGTCTGCTTTGTTCATGGTGGTGTTCCCAGTGCCTAGAAAAGCACCTGACTAATGGCAGAGGCTCAATAAACATTCATTGGAAGAATGAATATACAGCTAAAAAAATATTATTTCCATTAAGAGGAGAGGTATTCCCTCACAAAGAACTGGATCAGCCCTAGCTGGTTTTGGCTCAGTGGATAGAGAGTCGGCCTGCAGACTCAAGGGTCTGAGTTCAATGCTGGTCAATGGCACATGCCTGGGTTGCAGGCTCAATCCCCAGTAGTGGGCGTGCAGGAGGCAACCAAACAATGGTTCTCAATCATTATTAATGTTTCCATCTATCTCTCACTCTCGCTACCTCTCTGGAAAAAAAAAGGAACGGAATCATCCTAAGAAATACTGGCTGCTCTAAAGAGTTATATTCTACTAAGTATTAAGAAAAGGGCTTATTTCTTAAAAAACTAACTACAAGAGGGAAGATATTCCAAAGAACTGTTTTTAGAAAAAAGCATACAGGTACTCTCCATTCGTTCTTTTAGAACACCCTTTAAAAGAAGGCCTTCGTAATAGTCATTTTCCATTAAAGGGTAAAGTTTATTTGGTCCTGGAAAAACTGCAAAGATACTGAAGGATGAGTAGCTTCTGAAGAGTGGTGGCAGGTCTGATATTTATACACTGACTTTTAACAGTATCTGTCCCATTTCTGTTTAATACTCTTAATACTTAACTTTTCAGATAAATTACTCCCATGGTGTTTTACCTAAAACAGATGAATGATTAATAAGCAAATTCTAACTTTAATTTAATCTTTGTCTTCACACAGAAGAAAACATTTTAGTAGGTCAAATAACCTAGACCCGTGGTCGGCAAACCACGGCTCGAGAGCCACTTGCGGCTCTTTGGCCCCTTCAGTGTGGATCTTCCACAAAATACCACGTGTGGGCGCCCACGTACAGTGCGATTGAAACTTCGTGGCCCATGTGCAGAAGTTGGTATTTTGTGGAAGAGCCAGTATTTTGTGGAAGAGCTGCACTGAAGGGGCCAAAGAGCCACATGTGGCTCACGAGCCGCGGTTTGCCGAGCCGCAGTTTGCCGACCACTGACCTAGACCAAGGACATTATTTTCCAAGAGCCTAAAATAGCACCCTTTCCCTTTAATTGTTCGGCTTTTTGTGAATGTTCTGCATGCAGCCACTAGATTAGAGGATAATCTTCCCTAGATTGGCTTGACCCATTTAGATGATGCTCCTTCCAGCACATGCGCTTCATTAGTGATCAGCACTCATAATTATTTGTGATATAGTCTGTCTAGTATCATCTGCAATTCTGGAATTTTTACTAAATTTTTTTTTTTTCATTGAAAGGATTTGTAAGGAATGAGGCAGATCTACATATAGTAACCTGGGTAAACCCAGCAATAAATGATAAGAGTAAAAAGCAAGTTTCAGAACAATGTGTATACATAAAATGCTACCAAATGCTTCAAGGATGTACACAGGAGACAGGAAAAAGCCCAGAAGAATACATATATATCAGTTTCAAAACAGTGGCTACCAATGGGTAGGGAGGAGGGACTCAGACTTTCTTTGGGAGGAGAGAGTAAAAGGGCCCAAGCCTTATTTGTAACATTTGAAATTTTAAAAGGAGAATGTGCTCATGTATTACTTATCTAATAAAAGTATAACTTAAAGAAGAATGCTTTGTGAGTACTAATACTAAATTAAAAACTGAGCAGTCTCTATTGACTACTTGATCTGTCTGGCACCTGCCTCTCACACTCCCCTAGCAATACTGTTTACCTTTCCCTTCCTCTTCTACCTGCTCCCACCCCCACTCCCCAACTCGTTTATTTCTTTAAGAAACCAGAAACTATCAGAGGAAAGTTCCCTCATCTTCCCATCTATAAAACTGCCTGCTTTTGTGCCACTTTTCTCTTTTCCTCCTGCTTCAGGATGAAATGTCCCTTCTCTTTAGCAATATCTGACACTTTCCCTCATCATTAAAACCAATAAACGGGACTTCCACACTCTTGTGGTGGTGATCCTACCACTGTAGCTGGTCCTTAATCCCTTTAGTCTCCTTTTTATCTATCTAACTGTTAAATGAGGTTTTTAAAGTGTTCTAGCCCGGTTGGTGTGGATCAGTGGTTGAGTGTCAACCTGTGAACCAGGAGGTCATGGTTCGATTCCTGGTCAGGGCACACGCCCGGGTTGTGGGCTCGGTCCCTGGTGGGGGGGCATGCAGGAGGCAGCTGATCAGTGATTCTCTTTCATCATTGATGTTTCTGTATCTCTCTCCCTTTCTCTCTGAAATTAAAAAAAAAAAGTTCTATACAAGACCCCTTCTTTTTCTGCACTCTCCCTAAGTGACTTTATCCATTCCCATTGTTTCAAAAATGCTGAAAACTCCCAGATAGGTATCTCCAGCTCAGACTCTACAGAACTACACTTTCATAGGCTCAGCTGCTTCCTACATATTTCCACTTGGTAGTTTCACAGATCTCTCAAAGTTACCATGTTCAACACTAAAACCTTGGAGGAGGGCAAAGAGGAAGAAATGGGGGAGGAGGATCTGTAATAAGATCAACAATAAAAAAACACACACACAAAAAAACAACAACACTGAAAACCACCCAGCCTCTACATCCATTCCTCCCCAAGTTGTCCCCAGTTCAATAAATGGCACTGCCTTTCATGCAACTTCTCAAACCAGAAACCTGAGAGTAAGCATTCTTTATTTCTTCCTCTTCCTTGGCCTTCACTTTCATTCTTTAACAGTAATTCTGATCCATTCTGGAGAAATCTGTCCACTTCTTGCCATCTCCCCCGGACTCTAGGTCCAGCCATCACCTATGGCTTCTGCAATTACTGCACAGCCTCCTAACTAGTTCCTTACTTCTGCTTTGTCAGAAGTTCTCCACAGAGTCATCAGAGTCATTTTTAAAAAATGTGAATAGGAACATGTCAGATCTTTTAAAAGTCTTCAAGGACCTCCCAATGCACCTACAATAAACAACTCCTTACCTAGGTCTACAAGGCCCTGAATGTTTAGGCCCTGCTTACCTCTCCAAGTTCATCTCCCCTCACTCATTCTTCCCCTCTTTTCCACTCTTGCTGGCTTTCTTTCAGATCCTTAATCACCCAAAGCTCTTCATTTTCCTATCTTAGGACCTCTGCATATGCTTGTTCCCTCTGCCTGGAATGTTTTCCCACACCCACTCTTCAAATAACGGTTACTCTTTTTCATCTATCAGGCATCAGCTTAAATTTTAACTAATTTAATTATGGCTTAGTGGTGCTATGACCATGAAAGGTGTTGCTACAGATTTTCTCATTAACAGTTTTAGTGTAGATTAAAGAGATTACAATTCCAAAATATTCAGTGATTCTATTAGCCCTAGACCACATGCTTTTTCTTTTTGTATCTGAGAGGCTTGAAAAAATGGTGTTAAGAATCTTTAACGGGGGTAAGGAGGTTTATATCTGCGGAGTCAAGGTTTCTAACTTTTAAAGGAATAGAGCAGATGGCAGACTCGGCCCTCTAACTGGTGGACAGGTGTTCACGACACATGTAACACTGAAAAGTGCCCTTTAGGAAATAATGGGTCCTCAGTAATTTGCTTCTCTGGATGCTTAACTCTATCTGTCTGATCTAGCCACTGAACTCAATGGTTTTAAACATCGCTTCTCATGTATCGTGTTAAGATGCACTAATAACCAAGACCTTAAAATGACAATAAAACACACCTCTGATAGCACAGTTGATTCACCTGAATCTTAGGGGTTATCATCTGTGGGGTAGGTAAATCAGACCTCCCCAAGTTAAAAAGAAAAGGGAATATCTACTTCTGACAAATACTGGAGCATAAAGAGTAAGGTTCTGCACTCTCTAGACCAGCAGTTCTCAACCTGTGGGTCGCGACCATCGGAAAACACATATAGCATATCAGATATTTACATTACGATTCATAACAGTAGCAAAATTACAGTTATGAAGTAGCAACGAAAATATTTTATGGTTGGGGGTCACCACAACATGAGGAACTGTATTAGAGTCGCGGCATTAGGAAGGTTGAGAACCACTGCTCTAGGCTAAAGTAAAATGCTCTCCAAGAAATTCTTACAACAATCGTTTTGGTGAAAATTACGACTTTTTAAGGCCTCGGTTTTATTGATTTCTATGGGAACATAGAGAAGATGGTGGGTCAATATTACCGACGACCTGGACAGGGAGCAGCGTTTGTCAGCATGTCGCTCAGCCCAGCGGAGACGCGGACCAGCCATCAGCCCGCACCCAGCCAGAGCCCAGCCCTAGCCCACGTCCCGCCCCCACATTACCATCGCCCGCGACCGCTGCACTGCCTTCTCATCTTCCTGTTCCTCCTCCTCCTCTTCCTCCAAGGCCGCCACCACGGCCGCCAGATCCTCTAAGCCTATAAGCCTAGAGTCTGGGTCCTCGTCCTGGGCGGCCCGCGTTGGGGTGTTGGGATTTACCGGGGCTTGGACACTGGAGGCCGCCAGCTCCGCGCGCGGCGAGGCGGCCATCACCGCACCGCGGGAGGCCTGAGCGGCCCCGGGGCCCGGGTGGTGAAGCAGGAGGGGCTCCCTGCTTGGGGCGGGCGGTTACTAGGGGCACGGTAACTAGGGACGCTACAGGGGCCGTAAGGGGCCAAAAGTCATTCAAATCCTTGACCGCTTCGGGATACCCAAGGTGGGCGTTTCTTGTATTCTGGCAGTCAGTACTATGTCTCTCTAATAGGGGAGGGGGGGGGGGGGGGGGGCGCAAGGCATCTCTTCCCCAGCTTCATGCCTCACCATCTAATCTCAGAGATCTTATATTATACTAATGAAACTACTCTTTTTGTGAAAAGAAAAAATAGAGGGATTTATTACTTTTTAAATATATATTTTTATTGATTTCAGAGAAGAAGGAGGAGGGCAAGAGAGAAACATCAGTGATGAGAATGCATGCCCCACCCTGGGGATTGAGCTGGCAGCCTGGGGTATAGGCCCTGACCGGGAATCCCACCATGACCTCCTAGTTCATAGATCAAGGCTCCATCGCTGAGCCATGCCGGCAGGGCTCTGTGCTTTATTTTAAACTAGAGGCCCGGTGCATGAAATTCGTGCACAGGGGTGGGTGGGATGGGGGGGATGGTGTCCCTCAGCCCAGCCTGCACCCTCTCCAATCTGGGACCCCTTGGGAAACCAGCAGTTGGACATCCCTCTCATAATCCGGAACCGCTGGCTCCTAACCACTCGCCTGCCTGCCTGCCTGATTGCCCCAACCACTTCTGCCTGCCAGCCTGATCGCCCCTTAACTGCTCCCCTGCCGGCCCAATCACCCCCAACTGCCCTCCCCTGCCGGCCCCATCGGCCTCCTCAGCGTGAGGCTGCGGAGACACCGGGACTGGCCTCCTACGCGCCATGCAGAGCTGCAGGACCCCCAGGCCTCACTGTATGGGGCAGCCACAGGGCCCCGCCTCCACTGTGCGTACAGCCATCTTGTGATGACGGTGCACGTGATGACCACCTAGGCTTTTATTAGTATAGATAGTTTCTGAGGTCATGTCTTCAAATTTGGTGTTCTTTTCTTGGACAATGATAATCTGATATTAATCCTATTCAGAGTACTTTTGTAAAAAGATGTTTCATTTCTACACATTTGAGTCTCTTTTATCGCCCATTTCTGTTATCATGTTCAAATTTTCTTTTACATCCTTGAACATATATGGATGATTTATAAAAGCTGCATTTAAGTCTCTGTCTGATAATGCCATCATTTGTCATTTGGGGGTGTGTTTCTCCTGGTTGATTTTTCTCCATTATGGGTCATAGTTTCCTACTTCTTTACATGATCAATTTGTTCTTATTAGTGGTAAAATATAAGTAACATTTACCATTTTAACCGTTTTTAAATATACAGTTCAGTGGTATTAAATACATTCTCGTGGTTGTGCACCACTATCCATCTCCAGAATTTTGCGTTTTATAAAACTGAAACTCCATACTCATTAAACAATAATTTCCCACTTTCCCCTCCTCCCAGTCCTTGCAACCACTGTTCAACTTTCTGTCATTATGACTTTGACTACTCTAAGTATCTAAGTGGAATCATACAATATTTGTCTTTTATGTAACTGAATTGTTTTGCTCAGCATAGTGTTCTCAATGTTCATCCATGTTGTAGCACATCAGAAATTCCTTCCTTTTTAGGGTTGAATAATATTCAATTATATTTATCACATTTTGCTTATCCATTCAGCCATCAGTGAACACTTTGGTTGCTTCCATATTTTAGCTATTGTGACTAATACCACCATGAATATGGGTGTACAGTATCTCTGAGACCGTTTTCAATTCTTTTGGCTATATATCCAGAAGTGGAATTATTGGGTCATTTGGTAATTCTATTTTTAATTTTTTAAGGAACTGCCATACTGTTTTCAATAGCAGCTGTACCATTTTACATTCCTGACAGTACACAGGATTCCAATTTCTTTACATTCTGGCCAACACTGTTTTATAGTAGCCATCCTCATGGGTGTGAGGTGCTCTCATATTTCCCTAATGTTTAGTGGTGTCAAGCATTTCTTCATGTGCTTATTAGCCATTTGTATATCTTTGGAGAAATGTCTATTCAAACGTTATGCCCATTTTTTAATTGGTGCCAGAGACCACCACATAGCAGCATTAGCATGAAAGTACAAGAGACATTGGAAGGCCGATGGACCTCGAACTCAGCAGGGCTGATATCAGATTGCTTCTGCTGTGATTGCAATTTCCTGACCTGATAATCTCTACATTGTTTACTAAACTTTACTGAGCTTTGATTCTATCTGCTCTGCCTGCATGCATTGCTAAAGGGCAGATGTGTAAACAAAATGCATAAAAGCAGGCAAGACCAGGACTCGTGGGTTCCTCTTCTTGCAAAAGGCTCCACCTGGCCTCCCATGCCTTAAAAATTTATATTTCTTGTTTAGTATCTTCATTGTGCATTGGCCCTCCTACAGGTCATCCTGAAACCCACCGTGCAGGTCGCAGCAAATTGGGTAGGGTTTTCTTGTTTTCGTTTTTAAGTTTTGGGAGTTCTTTATATATTCTGGATTTTAATCCCTTATCAGATAAGTGATTTGAAAATATTTTCTCCCTTTCTGTGGTACTGTCTTTTGATGCACAAAATTTTCATGAATTTGTTTTTCCCTTTTGTTACCTGTCCCTTTAGTGACATATCCAAGAAATCACTGCTAAATCCAATGTCATGAAGCTTTCATTGTTTTCTCCTAAGAGTTTTGTTTTAGGTCTTTGATCCACTTTAAGTTAATTTTGTCATACAGTGTTAAGCTAAGGATCCACCCTTCTTTTGCATGTGGATATCCAGTTTTTCCAGCATCATTTGTTGAAGACTGACCTTTCCCTATTGAATGGTCTTGGTTCAGCTGCCAAAAATTAATTGAACAGGTCTGGCTTGTGTGACTCAATGGTTAGACTGTCGGCCCAGGGAACTGAAGGATTTCGGGATTTCTGGTCAAGGGCATGTATCTGGGTTGTAATTTGCTCCCCACCTCCCTTTCCCATCCCCTCAAGGATGAGTGCAGGAGGCAACCAGTGGATTCTCTCTCCCCTCATCCCTCCCTTCCACTCTCACTGAAAAGCAGTGAAAAAAATATCATGAGGATTAACAAAACACGCACACACATTATTTGACCTTATTTATGAGAGTTTATTTCTGGACTCTCTATTCCAGGAGTGGGGGATGTCTGGCCCCAAGCCATATAAGGCGCACAAAATCATTTGGTCTGGACCTGGCAGGGGATTAGGGGTGAATTAATTGCTTGACCAAATATACCAGGCTAATTTTTAAGTTGGTAATTTTGTGTGGCCCGGAAATGATGTTATAAATATCCAAATGACACTTGGCAGAAAAAAAGTTCCTGGCCCCTGCTTTTTCTATTCTATTGATCTAAATGTCTTTATGCCAGTACTAGTTTTGGTTACTGTAGTTTTGTAGTAAGTTTTAAAAACAGGAAGTGTGAATCCTCAGTTGCTTTTTCAAGGTTGTTTTGGATATTCAGTTTCCTGAGATTCCACAATGTTAGGATGGGTTTTCTATTTCTGTAAAAAACGTTATTGGGATTTTGAAAGGAATTGCATTCAATCTGTAGATTGCTTTGGATAGTTTCCTCTTCATCTGCTCTTTCCCTCCTTCTCTGGCAAAGCTCATTTGAACATCTAACAATTGAACCCTTTTTTAATACATACAACTAGAGCTGGGAGAGAACACCCTTCTTCCTTTTAGTATTTCTTTGCTTTTAATCTCACACTTTTGTTTTTCTGGTCTATGCTTTTAATTTTGTTAGACAGGGTCTCCCATAGTGAAAGCTATAGTGTGAATCAATTCCAGGTGTGCAAAAAAATCCATTATTCAAGAAATCTTTCAGTACATTCAGCAAGTGTATTTTAAACATCTACTATATACCAGACATTATTCTTTGTCCTAGGTCATTAGTGAAGCAAAGAAGCTAACACTTTTGCCTTCAATATATAGCTTATGTTCCACTGGAGGGAGACAGACAAGAAATAAACACTGCCCTGACCAGTTTGGCTCAGTGGATAGAGCATTGGCCTGTGGACTGAAGGGTCCTAGGTTCAATTCTGGTCAAGGGCATGTACCTTGGTTGCAGGCACATTCCCAGTAGGGGGTGTGCAGGAGGCAGCTGATGGGTGTTTCTTCTCTCTCATGTTGTTTCTGACTCTCTATACCTCTCCTTTCCTCTCTGTAAAAAATCAATAAAATATATTTTAAAAAAAGAAAAAGAAAAAAATAAACACTGGTAACGCGCCATGAAGAAAAATAAAAGCAGAGGCATACTCTGCTGTTGACTGACACTATACTTTCCATTTGGACTGGTCAGTCACTGATGCCGCCAGCACATTGGTGAAATCGGATATCGCGGGCTAAACAGAAAGGAAGACAAAACAGGCTTGGCGCTTAACGTGTTAAAAATGAAATAGTGCCCTGACCGCTTTGGCTCAGTGGATAGAGCGTCGGCCTGTGGGCTGAGGGGTCCCGGGTTCGATTCCGGTCAGGGGCATGTGCCTTGGTTGCGGGCACATCCCCAGTGGGGGGTGTGCGGGAGGCGGCTGATCGATGTTTCTCTCTCATCGATGTTTCTGGCTCTCTATCCCTCTCCCTTCCTCTCTTTGAGAAATCAAAATATATTTTTTAAAAAATGAAATAGACTTTATAATAAAACCCTAATATGCAAATCGACTGGCAGAATGACCGGTCGCTATGACATGCACTGACCACCAGGGGGCAGACACTCAACACAGGAGCTGTTCCCTGGTGGTCAATGTGCTCCCACAGGGGGAGCGCTGCTCAGCCAGAAGCCGGGTTTTCGGCTGGCGAGTGCGTGAGATTCTCTCCTGCCTCCGAAGCAGCACTAAGGAACAGCAAACCTGGATTCTGGCTGAGCGCAGTGCTAGTGGCAGGAGCCTCTCCTGCCTCCGTGGCAGGCGGACATCCCCCGAGGAGTCCCAAACTGCCAAAGGGCACAGGCCTGGCTGAGGGACCCTGCCCAGTGCACAAATGTTGTACACTGAGCCTGGTCCCCTAGGCCTAACCTGCCATTAGGGCCATTTCAGCCGCCCGGCAAAGCCTCGCACGCTCCTTGGATGCTGCCAGTACCCCGCGATGCTCCAGAAGTCCCGCCCACCACCCCACCTTGACACCCTAACCTCTCCACCCAGAGCTCAAGTGCACCTGGCCCTGCCCCCGACCCCTCCGGCCTTCTCTGGCCGCTTCAAGCCCCACCCTCAGTACTGCAAGTCACTTGGGCTGGTCCCGCCTCCTCCGGGTGCCTCCCCACTTCTGCCCTGTCTCCGGAGCAACAGGGCAGTTCTGCCCCTCTGTGCACACAGCCTCTGCTGATCCATCATTACGGCCTGAGGGCGTCACGACCACTTGCATAGTAGCCTATCATATAGGATATTTGCTACTTAATGTGTACAAGGAATCTCAATGAACAAAACAGTGCTAATTCTTGAAGAAAGGGATTAGGATTATAGGGTAGAGGAAGCCTTTCATTTTTCAATTTGTGTCTTTCTGTACTGTTAACTTTTCAAACAGTATATATATTACTTTGTGAATCCATTGCCTTTTGTTATATAGGGTTTTCAAGTGTCTGAAATAGCAATATTTGGGGGGCGGGGGAAGCAGGAATAAATTAATCTGCCTTTTGAAACCAAATCTTTAATATTTTCATTAAACTGTGTCAATACAATTTCAAGTAAATGCAAACTGGAAGAACAGGCCCAGGAATTCATAGGGGAAACAATATTCCAAACAAGAAACACCAGTGATCTTCCACTCCAGCTGCACTATTAGTGGCCATGACGGTGCCAGTCAGCCAGTGTTATCCAGATTACCGAGTGTTTACCTGACAAAAGAAAAACTTGAGTTTCAAAACCTGTAATAATAGAATTTTAAGGCTGGAAGACATTTAAGCAGTTATCCAAATCACCCCTATTATTACAAGTGAGCAAGAGTATGAACTGTTATCACCTTGATGACTAGCAAACTATTAGTTACAAACACCCCCAAAAATCTCTTAAAAGATACACCTTTTTGACCTTGTAGGAAAATTCCCAACCTATACATACCACATCATCAATTTTCAGGATGCTCCGGACAGTTTCAGTCGCTAGAGTCAGTGCACTAACTGAAACCAACAGAGGCTGGACAACCAGTTCCTCCAAAATGTTGGAAATACCACCCTGCAAATGAGCACAAATTGCTTTTAGTGTTTGTAATTATACACATCACCAACTACAGTTATCAGTATGACTCAAGGCCTTTTTAAGTAAGTTTTCTCTTATTCTAGTTTAGAATAAGATACTCTCTAAGTAAGCTCTTTTCTACACTATAGGTTGTATTTCAACTAAAATTTGGAAAAATTAATGCTGGATCCCCCAAATCCTAACTTCAAATCTCCTCCTATGGCCCTAGCTGGTTTGGCTCAGTGGATAGAGTGTCAGCTTACAGACTGAAGGGTCCTGGGTTCGATTCCAGTAAATGGCATATGCCTGGGTTGCAGGCTCAATCCCCAGTAGGGGGCATGCAGGAGGCAGCCAATCAATGATTCTCTCTCATCATTGATATTTCTATCTCTCTCTCCCTCTCCCTTCCTTTCTATCTGAAATCAATAAAGTATCCTATATAATAAAAGGCTAATATGCAAATAGACCGAAACAACCGAACTAGTCACTATGGCGTGCGCTGACCACCAAGAGGCATGTGCAGAACATGGCGGGCGTTGGCCATGGCAGGATGGTGGAGCAGGTGAGTGGGGGTGCCAGACCAAGGCAGGGCGCCAGTTGCTGTCATTGGGGTGAGACTCCGGTGGTTACTGAAAATACTTTGCTCCCATGCACTGCGGTCCTGCCTGGTGCTGCACCTGCTGCCAGCCCCGCTCACACCCACTGTCAGTGCCAGAGCTGCTGCTTGCACCAACTGCTGGTGCCTGGCGCCGGTCCCGATCACTCGGCACCATCAGCGGGTGCAAGTGGCAACTGCTGGCCCTGATTGCCCTTAAGGGCTTCACCTCCCCATGCTCCTGAGGGATCAGGGCAGCAGCCGCCGATTGCACCCACTGCTGGCACCAATCACTCTGTGTTGTCAGAGGGTGCAAGCAGGCCTGGCGCCGTCAGCACATGGGAGCAGCGGTGGCGGGAATGGGGCTGCAGAGGACCGGGGGCCAGGGCAGGAGGGGCTGTGTGGGGGTGCGGAGGATGGGCCGAGACCCGCCCCTGTGCCTACCACAGCCTCCCGGCCCACAGTTCCTTTCAAGGTGCATGAATTCGTGCACTGGGCTTCTAGTATATATATATAAAAAACCCTCCTATGTATCCTGCTCTGCCTTAACATCTCTCCCAAATCTCACTTAAAATTCTCATTGCCACTATCATAGTCCCATTCTCCTAAGAATTACTGCTGATGGCCATCACAAACAACCCCATCTCCTGTGTTCCCACCTTAAAATACTCATTTCATCATCTTAGCCTCTTGGTTAACAAAACATTAGTGGCTTCCAACTACTGGAATAAAATAAAACCATACCTCATGTTAGCTTTTATCTGATCTTTCCAACCTGAAAGTCCAGTGTATTACCAATATATAATTTCCACTCTAGACGAAATTAGAAACTTCTCAGGCTCTCTCACCTGTAAACCATTTGCTCCCCCTTCTGAAATTTCCTCATACCCTACCAATGAAAGCTACATCTTCATAATGTGCCCTCCTTTGGAATTCTGTTCTATTAAAAAAATGTAACCTTGGATTGTTAGCTTCCCCCCCCCCATTAAGTATTATTTGTCTCCTCAATAAAAAGGGACATACACAAAAGGGGAAATTATTACTGTTCTATGTGTTTACCCTAATGACTGACTTCATTAGGCTGGTGGTCACAACAGCAGCAATGGTAAATACTTAGTGTTTTCTCTATGCCAGACATCTTTATAAGAGCATTCTTGTTAGTAATATATTTAATTCTCACAATTAGCCTACAAGGGACCTATTAATTAGTCTCTGTTTTTACAATTGAGAAAACTGAAGCACAGACTATGTAATATGCCAAAAATCAGCCAATAAGTTGGCAGAGCTAATGAACAGATAATACTTTTCACTTAAGACATAATCCATCTTCATTCTCACTCAATAACATAAATTATCCTGCAGGCCTAATATTTAAATCCTATTTTACTTTTAATTACAAAGCTTTTCATTCAACAGATAATTACAAAGCTTTAAAAATGTTATATTAATTAATATTTTCTGCAATAATTAAAAATTAAACTATTACCTTTCGGACATTAATGCCAGTAGTTTTTTCTCCTTGGGCATGACGGTTTCTTAGTTCTGTTACTGTAGAAATGGGATTCAGGCCAGCATTTTCAGCTAGTGTTGATGGAATTACTTCCATAGCATCTGCAAAAGCACGAACGCAGTAGGATTCCATACCACTCAATGTTCGTGAATATTCAGTTAACCGTAGAGCCAACTCTATTTCTGGAGCACCACCTCCTGCAATAAGAGCTCTGAAATTCACAAACATATTTTTAGCTTACATTTACACCTTTAAAACAGTCAAAATATAGAAGTTTTAATGTTCTAAATATTACTTAGCAATTCATATTACCTATTCTTCACTAAACAGCGAATGACACATAGGGCATCATGAATAGAGCGCTCAGCTTCTTCAATAACCAATTTGTTAGATCCACGAACAACAATTGTAACTGTTTTTGCAGGGCTTGCACAGCCTGTAATCTTTAGTAAACATATACCAAATTAGGTATTTGGGATAAAGATTAAAATAAACAAAAAAACTCCAGGCAAATAAAGCTTAATTATAATACTGTTACCTTGAGCAGTTTGCCAGAACCGTTTAAATTGACCTCCTCAGCTAACTCAGCTGATCCCAGCATGTCAGCAGTGAACTGGTCAATATGAGCAACTGGCTTGGTTCCAATCGTCTGGGAAAAATAATCAAATCCTCAAATTAAAACATTTGATTATTGGTCATTTTCACACATACAGATGTTAGAATATTTTACCTTACAAATGAATTCAATGTCTTCTCTTTCAATATCCTTAACCACCATAATCTTCATTTTGTTTAGGAAATGTAATGCAAGATCACTTAGAGCATCTCTACAATAAAAAATCAGTCATTATGTCAATCCTAGGTTAAAAATATTTGCTGTTCAACCATTTTTTAAGTTTTTCACTATTTTACTGTTGTTTAAATGAACACTGTGTGGTGATTTCCAATGGATAATATTAAAACGTACCTCAATGACACTATTTGTAAAACAGACAAGATAACCATGTCATTGTTTTTTTAAAATACTAAGTAAGCATCTCTCTGATAATTAAAACTTTGATACTTCCTGATTTAGAAGAATGATTAGTGCATTGTCCTGATACACTAAGGATGCCAGCACATTCAAGAAGCAACCAATGAATGCATAAATAAGTGGAACAATAAATCAATGTTTCTCTAAAATCAACGTTAAAAAAAAATCCGAATCTTTCCATCCCAAGACTATAAACATATTAAAAAACAAGATTACTAGCTATTATATGACTTGGGATGAGAACCAGGTATACCAACTCTTCATCAATAAGCATCCACAATACCTTCTGGCATAATGTATTAATAGAATACATGGGAATGTGTCTACATAATAGAAGGAAACACTGAAAAACAAAGCATTCCATTTACTTAATATTGGCTAGAAAGATTATACACCCCACATTTAAATGATCACAATGGGAAAAGAACCTATTTTAGAGTATTCATCAGAATGCCCCAAAATGCAGATTCATTAGCTGTCTAGTGGTTTATCTACCTCAAATGGTTCTGTAAAAATTGCTAGAGGGGATCCAAAATAAATTATTATTAAGAAGTAAACATAACAGCTGCATACCTTAGAATAGACTTTTGTATGAGAAGAACATTACATCCTGTTTTTTTAATTTGCTTCACTAAGTTTAGAATATAGGCTCTCTCTTCTCGAAGCACTCGGTCCATCTGGACATAGTCAGAAACTACTATCTGATTATCCATCTGTTTAGAAAAGAAACAATATATTAATACTTTGCATATAGGAGTTTTAAAGTGAAAAACATTTTTAATGAAAATATTATTATAGTATAAATTCAAGCAAAATCATACCAAATATTATAAATAAACATGCATAGAAAAAGTCTGGAAAGCCCAGGCGGCACGGCTCAGTGGTTGAGCGTTGACCTATGAATCAGGTCAGTTCCACTCCCCATGGTCAGGGCACATGACTGGGTTGCAGACTTGATCCCCAGTAGGGGGCATGCAGGAGGCAGCCAATCAGTGATTCTCATCATTGATGTTTCTATCTCTCTCTCCCTCTCGCTTCCTCTCTGAAATCAATAAAAGAAATATATTCGTGCGTGTGCACGTGCGCACACACACACACACACACATTAGAAAAAAAAGAAAAGGTCTGGAAAGATGAATATACACCAACCTTATTGTAGATCTTTTATGCTGTCGTGTGTCTATATACATGCAAATACATTTTGATAATTAAAAAATGTAAAATGATTATTTCCTGAATATGCCAATTCTCTTTATACAAATATTTTACTGAAATAATTTCACTTGCATCCTTGTTACTTTGTCATGTTTTGGCATCCAACAATTTCTGCCATTTATTTCAATTTTATTAATTCTTTTGAGATAAATACTCATCACTAGTACCAGTATTTTCTATTTTTACAATAATGAATAAAAGTCAAGTTATTAGAAAGTTAAACATATAAATAAAAAATCAATTTTATTTGGTTCTACTTACATCTGTCTTGGGAGCAGATAAGCAAAACTGAATAAGCCCAATTTTAGCCTTTTCGACTCTGGTTATACCAGAATTTGCCACCTTCTGAGTGAGAACCAGCCCTTCCACCAACTCACAGTCATCAATTGTCCCACTAAGAAAAAAGGAAGCAAGGGAATAGTTAACAGGGAGCAGAAATCTGTAAGTTTAGATTTCTAACAGATTAAAAATCATCAGTCCAATAAAATGTGTTTCAGCCTCACTCACATTAGTGTCCCATTCCTGAACCTCTTTGATCACACTCCCTGCCATCATAAGGGAATGCAAACAAATTCTTGAGATTCGCAGATTAATACCAGTACAAATTCTCATGAAAATAAAAAAGAAGCTTTGTGACTTTCACCTAGATATTTTTCATTTAAAAGTTATTTACTGCCAAAACCGGTTTGGCTCAGTGGATAGAGCGTCGGCCTGCAGACTGAAAGGTCCCAGGTTCGATTCCAGTCAAGGGCATGTACCTGGGTTGCGGGCACATCCCCAGTAGATGTGCAGGAGGCAGCTGATTGATGTTTCTAACTCTCTATCTCTCTCCCTTCCTCTCTATAAAAAATCAATAAAATATATTAAAAAAATAAAAATAAAAAAGTTATTTATTTTTGGAAATAACTTAAACTTACTTTCAAAATTAATTTTTATTCATTAAAGTTATAAATAGATATGCTTACCCAAGTTTCTTAACTATTTTAATATCTCTAAGATCTACACCAGTAGCTGTGGCTGGGTCAATCACTTTCATTACTGCATTTACACTCATTGGAGAAAGCAGACTTGAATACTGAGAGACAACCTAGAATTGAAAAAAAAAGTCAGTTTCACAATAGAAAAAGTCCTAGTTCTTTACTGACATATCACTTTTTTTTGGATGGTGGGGAAGAGGGAAAGTGAGAATATATGAGAAAACATTCCATACAAACTGTCTTTTCAATTCAGATTGTCAGTCACCAAGGGCATGAGATAAAAATATGTACTAACAACTCTATAGGAAATCCAAAACAAAATTAATTTCATGTGGTTTCTTATCTAAAATGTATTTGTGATCAGATGCTATATATGTGTACCCTTAATACTGAGGGTGCTGGTAAAACTAGCTACTAGCTAGTGGCTAACATTTATTGAGCACTATATGCCAGGCAGTGGTTTTAGTACTTTACATTTCTATAATCATTCAATCTTCAAATGAAGAAACTGAAATAGTCAAACAGCTTAGTCAAGTGATAGAGCCAGCCACCCAAACAGTCTAGACCAGCCGTGGGCAAACTACGGCCCGCTTGAAATGAATAAAACTAAAAAAAAAAAAAAAGACCGTACCCTTTTATGTAATGATGTTTACTTTGAATTTATATTAGTTCACACAAACACTCCATCCATGCTTTTGTTCCGGCCCTCCGGTCCAGTTTAAGAACCCATTGTGGCCCTCGAGTCAAAAAGTTTGCCCACCCCTGGACTAGACTCTAGACTCTAAGACCAATGCTTGTAACTATTATGCTATTCTGTCATATTAATTTCTGGGGACATTCAACAATATTATCTAATTCTCAATTTAACATTAGAAGAAAATGAACATATCAATATAATGCAGATGAAAGAAAATGAAAAAGAACGAAAGTGTGACACTGGATATGACAGAAAAGAGCAGGTGACATAATTTCCCAAGAAATTAAAAACATCATTGCTTTAAATTTGATAACTAAGAAAAGCAGCACAGACATTAGTTAAGAGATGGACTATGGATGGGCAATCTTGTCCTGGTTCAAATTTTAGTTCTATCCCTCATTGTGGGTCTTAGATGAGTTATTTAACTTCACTAGACCTATTTTCCATCTGTAAAATGGGGATACAATTTATCTGACAATCTTGGAGTAAACTTTACTTGAATTCAGTTATACAAATTACTTTAGTTACCTACTCTTGAGAATTTATGAACTGTAGAGCATCAAACAAAAATCACAGCATAGGAGTTGTGGTTCTTAACAAACCTTAAGCTGTAATCTTACAACGATCCCTTAGCGCTCAGCTCACCTTTGAGTTCAATGAAGTGGCTGCACTATTTAACAAAGTTTCTCTGTCACTCAGTTCCACAGGTCGAGACATTTCAACCAATACTTCAACACCCTTTTCCAAAGCCTTCTGGAATGACTCCGAAATGATAGTTGGATGAATCCCTGTCATTTGTGAAAATCTAGTTACTTAATTATATAACAAATAAGCTACATATTTGACACACTTAAAAATTTTCTATTCGTTAAAATTTCAAAAGTCATAAATTTTAAATTATTGACTATAGATTAGCTTATGCTTCAGTTATAATGGTTTGTATAAACTTAACTGTTAATTATGACTAATAATTTATTTCCATTTAATTTGGAATAGTTCAATTACACATACACATGTGATATTTAAAAGGAAAACCAAAGTTAATACTTTTAAAAACAGCATAAATCTACATAAGTAGGATAAGTGACTGGAGAGTCACCACTATGATTAAGCACTATTTACTAGAGCAAGAACCCATACTTTCTCTCCCAAATCACCATTCACATCTAGAGCCTAAGATTAGCAACAGCACTACCACTTATTTTTGAAAAGCAAAATTCTATCAAATTCCATCAAAAGTTTGGCTAGACCTGTCTGGTGTGCCTCAACTGGTTGGAGCATTGCCTTTACACAGAAGGGTGGCAGGTTCAATTCCCAGTTGGGGCGCTTGCGGGAGGCAACCAATTGATGTTTCTCTCTCCAAAAATCACTTTAAAAAAGAAGCTTGGCTAAAGAGGCTATAGAGGGAATAAATGGCGATGGAAGCAGACCTGACTTGGGGTGTTGAACACACAATACAATGTACAGTTGATGTATTATAGAATTGTACACCTGAAACCCATATACTTTTTTTTGAAACCCATATACTTTTATTAACCAATGTCACCCCAATAAATTCAATAATAATTAAAAAGTTTGGCAAAAAAGAGAAGCAAAAAGAAAAACATTTCTAATTCATATAATAAACATAGCAAAATTTAATCTAAAAAATCCTAGTAAAATTATTATTCCAAATTGTATCTTAAATCAGACATTACTTAACTTGAATAAAGTATGTCCTATGTTCTACCTACCTTTCTGAAGAAGCTTGGTACAGGAATCTAAGAGAGAGCCAGCAATGATAACCACCGATGTAGTACCATCTCCTGCTTCTATATCTTGTGCCTTAGACAACTCTACCAGCTAAGTGAACAGAACATTTAAGTTTCTCAATAAGAATGTGAGAACCTAATAACATCTAATTCAAATATAAAAAAATATAAATGGCCTTCACATCAGTGTCACAATTTGATTATTATCAACACTATTAAGATTCAATATGACTCATAACTTTGGATTTGTTGTCTACCTTGGGTTTCATTTTAAAATAATCCCTCCCCCCCCCCAAAAAAAGAAAAGAAAATGATAACCCACATATTTATGGCATACAAAATTCTACTTATATATATATAAAAAACACATTATGATTTCTGGTTCAGACTGTGGATTGTAAATATTTACTTCCCAGCTACTTAAAAGTTCCTGTCAGAGAGTATATTGTTATACCATAGGTACCTTGTAGCCTTAGGAGCTATGAAATGGGGAATTCAGGTGAGGTTACAGTGTCATTTTGGAGTCCTTTGCCAAGTTTATCTGAACTGACCCCGTATGAGCATAATTTGACTCACTTAAAAAGTCATCGTTACATAATTTAAAAATTCACAATGCTTGCTCTAGCCGTTTGACTCAATGGACACAGCGCTGGCCTGCAGACTGAAGGGTCCTAGGTTCGATTCCAGTCAAGGGCACATACCTTGGTTGCAGGCTCAATCCCCAGCTCGGGTGGGGCACATGTGGGAGGCAACCAATCAATGTGTATCTTTCACATCCATGTTTCTTTCTCTCCGTCTCTCACCCTCCCTTCCACTCTCTCTAAAAGTCAATGGAAAAATATCCTTGGGTGAGGATTCAAACACAAAAATAATAATAATAAATTTTTAAAAATTCACGTTTAAATTATATCATGTGATCAAATAAAACAAATTTAACTGTTTATCAAATATCAAACCATACACTTAAAAAAACACCTCATCTCAAATTATACTTACCATTCTGGCTGCTGGATGTAACACTTGCATTTGTTTCAGAATGGTGGCACCATCATTTGTAATGGTCACATCGCCTTTTCCATCTTGAATCTGAAAAGTTTTAATTTTTTTTTAAAGCTGTGATTTCAAAATTTATTTTATTTATCCAGTATTAATGTGATAACCTAAAAGCTCTATTAATTTGGTAGAGAAATTAATTTATGTCTCATAGCTTACAACTGTGCTAAATTTCAAACCGTATACTAATATAAATCATTACCCTAAAAGTATGCATAATAGTCTAGCTTTACAAGTAAAACAGATGGCTTTGTTCCAATTACTTTTTTATTTGTAAAAAGAGAACTGATACCATGTATGCCCCAAAATAAAGCACCATGAATGTGAACACAATCCTTTTTTCCTTTTTTCC
This sequence comes from Myotis lucifugus, assembly GCF_000147115.1. NCBI lineage: Eukaryota > Metazoa > Chordata > Mammalia > Chiroptera > Vespertilionidae > Myotis > Myotis lucifugus. Next base: position 2,492,273 of record NW_005871054.1, on the reverse strand, counting down.
ATTAATTAGCTATTATTTTTAAAACTAGACGCCTGGTGCACAAAATTTGTGCAGTGGGGGGGGGGGGGGGTCCCCTCAGCCTGGGAGCCAGCCTCTGGGGATGAATGACTGCCGGCTTAGTCCCAGCCCTAAGCTGGCAGTTGGACATCCTTAGCACTGCCACGGAGGCAGGACAGCCTCCCACCACCGCGGTTGCGCTCACCAGCTGTGAGCCCAGTGCTCCCCCTGTGGGAGTGCACTGACCACCAGGGGGCAGCTCCTGCATTGAGCGTCTGCCTCCTGGTGGTCATTCCGCCATTTGGTCTATTTGCATATTAGCCTTTTATTATCTATAATAATAATAAGAGTGTAATACGCTACTTAGACAGGAGAGCCGCTAATTAGGAGATCCGAACGACTTTCCAGCTGAACCCCTTGCACGAATTTCATGCATTGGGCCTCTAGTATAACTTTTTAAAATTTTCAATTACAACTGACATACACAATTCTTATAGTCAACACATAAGTTACTTTTTAGTATTCTCAGCAAAGAGCAAAAAGAAGTACTATCAGGGACAGATATTAAAATATTCAGAAGGAATAATGATCTGTGTATCATCCAGACCAGCTGTCGCCAACTGGTGGTCCGTGGACCACTGATGGTCCGTGAGGTCTGAAAGGTTGGTGACTGCTGATCCAGACAATCCTCTATGTTGTTTCCTCATCTCTCATTTTGGAAATTAACTAGCACTAAAGGAAGTAAAGATGGGGGTATATTACCTAAAAGTCATTGGAAGCCATCTGTTTTATGCTGCCAGTCAACAAAGCCAGAAGAGTTAAAACCCAAGACCTGTCAGGTCACAGAGCTACATCAATAAGTAACATTGAACTCAAGCCCTTACACCTAGCTTTACTATATTTCCTAACAACACAAAAAGAGTAGGTAATTACTTTTGCATGTATATTTCCATTGTTTAAAAAGCACTGAACAAAATATGAATTATAGCTAAGTCCTGTCTCGTTCCCAAATAATCACTCTTCTGAACTCTCAAGTGCCTTTCTAACACTTGTTACTTTTTAAGCAACATGTCTTAACCCTCTATCTATCAAGATCTTGCAGTGTGAGGCCGGGGCCAAACAACTCAGTTGTTAAGAGCATCATCCCGATATGTTTGAACTCTGGTTAAGGGCACATACTAGTACAAGAAGCAACCAATGAACGCATAAATAAGTGGAACAACAAATGTGTTTCTCTCTCTCCCCAAAAATAAAATCTTTCAGTGTAGACAGCAGCATTCAATAAGTAATGAATGATTTCATTTTTACCATTTTATCCATTCCTTTTGGTCCAAGGCTTGTTCTAATAGCATCAGCAACAGCTGCAAAGGAAGACAAAATCAAGAAGACTCTTTAAAGAGCAAATTACTTTTCTTCTCAAATGATCTTTCTGTCCTTATAAGGATATTGTGCAGAACATTTTACCATGTCCACTAAAGAAAACTCATTGTTTAATAACAATCTACTGGAAACAGGGTAACTTACTCCTTTAATTGTAGGACACACACTTCATGTTAAGTCACTATACATAGTCCTTATGCTCTGCCTATGACAGAATAAATTTTGAGGATTTATCTAATCTTCCTTTAAATGTCAAAATGATATTATCTCTGAATGAGGACTGTATTCTTTTCTCTATTCTTTAAAATAAGATAAGCAGCAATAAGACAGGCAAGACCTCCTACCATACTATGTAATTAACTTGACCCCTCCCTCCAAAAAATGAGAAACACAAAACTAAAATCACAGCTTTCATCATTATCAATGTTATGAAACAACTCTAGATATACAGTCTACCATGCTAAAGTTACTTATTATCTGTTCATGAGACTGTTTCTATTTCATTAGTCCTCTTACTATCTTCTAAGAGAAATTGGAATTGATGAATACTTGACCCCTTTTCTTTGACAAGGTCTGGACAACTGATTAAGTATTTCCCTTTCTCACATACCATCTCACTCCATATACATAGGGTTGAAATTGTACATTAATAGTTTCTGTGTACTCCACAGCTAGCATAAGGCTCCCCACCTTGTGAACAATAATAGATAACCTTAAAGAGTTAAGAGAAAGTATTTGGTGTAATTTAAAAATTGTTTTCTACCTAATTATTTCATAGTTTGAAGCCGCTGTTCCTAATTGCCCAGTCAATATTATTACCCTTCCAAGCAATTTTAGTGGCCTCTCATGGCCATAATTCTACAAGCAGACCAGCCAATTAACTGGCTGGGGTGGCTCCGTTGGCTGGAGTCATCCCATACATCAAAAGGTGGTGGGCTGGATCCCCAGTCTGGGTGTGCCTGGGAGGCAATGGATCAATGTTTCTCTCTCACATCTATGTTTCTCTCTCTCCCCTACTCTCTTTAAAATCAATTAAAAAAAAAAATGCCCTTAATTCATCTACTTGAAGACACTAGAAAAACACACATTATATATGCTTAACATCTCCCAAAGTGTCTGAAGTTTAACATACACCATGTGGCACACTGTATTGTCTGTTAAATGACTCATACAGAATAGTACTAGATATATCAAAATAAAAAACTGGCTCCCTGCCCTAACCGGTTTGGCTCAGTGGATAGTCAGCCTGCGGACTGAAAGGTCCCGGGTTCGATTCCGGTCAAGGGCATGTACCTTGGTTGCAGGCACATCCCCAGTGGGAGGTGTGCAGGAGGCAGCTGATCGATGTTTATAACTATCTCTCTCCCTTCTCTCTGTAAAAAATCAATAAAATATATTTAAAAAACAAACAACAAAAAACTGGCTCCCTGAATTTAACTAAAGATGCACATTGCAGCAGCTTTTCTCAATTAGTTTGTAAGTTTTGTCTGACTTGGAAAGACTAGCTGTGTTATTTTGCTCTGAGTCTCCTTACATAATCTAGGTGGTCTCTCTTTCCCACATGCATATTTCCCTTGTCCAGTTTCAATTCTCTGTTCACTGCTGTTTCAAAGGTCACCTAAGTAAACCTTCCATGCTGTATCTTCCTTGTTTAAAATCTTATTATATAGCTCTTTTGACCCTCCACATGGCCCCAGAATTTAACATCTTGTTTCTAACATAATAAATCTAAGCTTCCACTATGCCCCCTAGATAACTACCTACCCCGTCTTTACTTCCAGGTATATTCTCTCCTGAATTTCCAAATGACTCCCTAAATCTACTCCCCTGGTCATTTTGACCTCTCCAACTCATCAGGCCCATATCCGAACCTATTCTTATCCCACCACTCTTCCTCCAGTGCACAGCAAGTCCTCAATGTCATTGATAGGTTCTTGGAATTACAGCTAAATGACATATAAGGAAACCAATTTTACCACAGGCGAATTGATAAACGCAACAGGTAAGTTACTGGGGCATCTTTATCAACAATATAAAGAAACCACATTGAACAAAGCATTATTCGAGGGTCTGCTATATCTGTTTCTTTAGCATCATCACACCCTCAGTCACTTCAAATGACGACCTCAAATACGTATTTGTAAGGCTGTATTTTATATATGGGGCTCTTCATACGCTTTCTTACTTAATGCCCACAGCAACCCTGCAAGTTAGCTTTAACTCATTCTACTGAAAAATGGTTTCTAGCCAGGGCAGTTGTGCAAATCCTCTCCAGGACACCAGGCCCTTCAAGATTTGGCCCAACCCTATCCTTCCCATCTCACTTTCATGATCATTTTCTCCACCCCCCCCCTTCTCATGCTCATTTTCTAACCCGAATGAAATACTCATTTTTCCTCAATACACATCACAATCTCTTAAGCCTTGTTCTCACCTTTCCTTCCAGAATCTATCCGAATTAGATTTCTCTTAATCCTCACAACTCTAGTAAGAAACATTTTTCTCCTCAATTTTATAGGTAAGAAAGCCTCGCCTAAAGATCACAGGTTACAAAGCCACGAAGTAACGGCAACAGAGCACTAAACGCGGGTCTTGATGGCCAAAGTGTTCTACCAAAAAATCCAACTCTGGCAAACTGTTCGTGTTTCCTGGTTTGCTTGTGTTTGGTTGCACATGCCTAGAGAACATAAACGCACAATGTAGCTTTCCACAATTACTCCCAAGCAAAACGGGCAAATCTGTTCCCCACAGCCCCATACGAAGGGCCCCGCCCCAACTTCAGCGTGAAGAGCTTATCCAATTCGACTCAACAGCTGAGCGAGGAAAACTTATTTAAATGTTATTTTTACAAGAACAAGAGAACTTATAAGTATCGTGCAGACATTTTAGCAGTGGGACCAATAGGCAGATAAGCGACAGGGCTTAACTGTCAGAACCCCAGGGACCGCTACAAGCGTGAGTGAACAGGCTGAACAACGACGGGCGTGCAGGTCCCAGAATGCGGAAAATCCATACTCCGGGTCGAGAGTTATCGGCAGAAAATAATAGGATCCTCTCACGGGTCTGCTGCTCCTTAAGGACAAGAGGGGATCACTGAACCATGACCACCCAAAAGCAGGGCGAGAACGCAGAGTCCGACCCCGTAGAGCCGCGGGCTAGGCCCCGGGAGCGATACCTTTGGCCGCGGAGATGTTGCTGAAGCGGATCTGGGCCGGCTTATCCCGGTCCTGATAGGCGCTTTTGTAGCGGCCGCCGGCAGCCCCGGCGGGCGCCCCGCTCCGGGGTGCCACGTTCTCGGGCATGGCGAGCTGGGCTGGGTCTGCGTGGGGCTCGGGAAGGCCGGATGGACGCGGATTCTGGTCGGCTGCGAGGTAGGAGAACGCGCCCAACGCCTGCACGAACCTTCCAGAATGCAGCGCCTGCTCCGGGAGGAGGAGGGGGCGGAGACGGAGAAGAGGGCCTGCCTGGCGGCGCGGCGCCGGCGTGACGTGCAGGCTGCCCGCCGCCCGCCCGATGACGGGACTGCACCGGGGACTTCTGGGCTTGCAGGGGATGTCGGCCTCCGACGCTGGGGGTCGGAGGTCGGGTGGGGGCCGCGGCGGGGCGAACTCCTGTGTGGTAGAAAGGACCACCCTCTATTTTAAAGGCGCGCGTTGGGACACCCCTACCTCCCACTTCCGGGTCCTCGGCTGTGAGGTCCCTTCACTGGAGGTGTAGTTCGCTCCTGGATTGCTCCCTACCGCTTTGGGCTGAGCCGGGTTTTGTCAGGCCGTGTATTTTTTATTTTATTTTATTCATTTTGAAAGGGAATCGGAGGAGAGAGATTTGAGATGTGCGTCTGGTTTCCTTTGCGTGAAGTGTTAGGGCTGGTTGTCTCCTGCTGATTGATACTGAATGGCAGTTATAGATTAAAATACACCCTCGTTCAATGCTAGAGAATCTTAAAAGTTTTGGAGCTGTGATTGCCTGCCCGATCAGGACTGCTTCACTAGTCGATACAACGCCCTCGTTTTGCACTAGTTTTTACTGCATAACATAGACACTGGTTCTCGGAGTCATTTTAATGACGATCATTCAGTCCCGCCCAGTGCTAATCCCGTTACACCCTCTAGCGCTTTTAATCCTCACAACAATCCTGTGAAATAACTTCCTTTTATTCTGCTCTCCCTTCCCTCATCTAAAGCCTGAGAATTTTGCCTTTTTAAAAAAAATATTCTTTATTGATTTCAGAGAGGAAAGGAGAGAGAGATAGATGGAAGCCCTGCATGCCCCCTTCTGGGGGTCCTGGGTAACCCAGGCATGTGCCCAGAGCCAGGCATGCATATGCCGGGATGGGGAATCCAAACGTGACCTTCCGGTTCATAGGCACTGAGCCACACCTACTGGGCATCATTTCACATTCTTTTTTTTTCTTTTTAAATATATTTTATTGATTTTTTACAGAGAGGAAGGGAGAGGGATAGAGAGTGAGAAACATCGATCAGCTGCCTCCTGCACACCCCCTACTGGGGATGTACCCGCAACCAAGGTACATGCCCTTGACCGGAATCGAACCTTGGACCCTTCAGTCTGCAAGCCGACGCTCTATCCACTGAGCCAAGCCAGTTAGGGCTCATTTCACATTCTTAATATCAGGAATCTCTATTCTCCAACCTAAGTGCCACTGCCTTAGACCCACATGATCATCTATTTCATTACTGTGATGGTCTAGCTTTTGGCTTTTCCTGCTCCTCCAGTTTGTTTTCCACAAACTCAAATGGGATGTTATTACTGCCCTACTTAAAACCTTCAGTAACTCCTCAACAACCAAGTATAAATGTCCGCTTTATGTGTAAAATACCCATTTCTCTGACCCAGGTCCTGTTTACCTTTTCAGGTTTATAACTTTGGGCTCCTGGTCCACTTTTGCTACTGTAGGGCAGGAAAGGATTTTTTTTTTTAATCCTCACCAGAGGATATTTTTTCCATTGATTTTTAGGGAGAGTGGAAGAGAGAGGGAAAGACAGAGAAACATCAATGTGAGAGAAACACATGATTGCCTCCTGCACGAGCCCTGGGCCTGCAACCAAGGTATGTGCCCTTGGCTGGAATTGAACCCGGGATCCTTTGGTCCTGTATCCACTGAGCCAAACCGGCTAGGGCAGGAAAAGATCTTTTCTTCTACCTTCTTGGATTCTTGACTGGCGCTCTGTCACAAGAGACATTAACAAGAGAAAAGCACACATATTTATTTAGTATAAGTTTTATGTGACATGGGAACCTTGGTGAGGAAATGAACACCTGAAAAGTGGTTAAACCTGAGCGTTTTATGCTAGATTTGATGAGTGGAAAGTTGTGGGAAAATATGATAGTGTGGTAGGCAGTTAGACAGAATGAGCAGAGCAAGGACCATGGGCCAAGTTCAGAAGGTCACCAGGGTGGAGGTGCCTAGTAATGAGCAAAACTGGGAAAACAAGGACCTCGACCCTAGGGTAATCCTTCCTCCCCTAGCAAGTGGCTGATCATTTGGTTTAGACCCCCTGAACTTTCATATCCTGGTCATGCAGCTCAGACCCTCCCCTGACCTTTCCTCCCCTGGTATGTTGGTAGTCATGTAGTAGACTCCCTAGAGGAGGAACAAGGGGCTGAAGAGTGGCCTCATGCAAATCCCATCTGGGCCCTTGCACAACCACTCTCTTAAGCATTAACTCCTGGAGATAACATCTAGGCCTCAGTTGTGTTTCAGCTCTAGCCGCCCCCCCCCCCCAAAAAAAAACAAAACAGCAAAATCAGATAAGTGTTGCCATGGCTGACATCAGAACCAGCTACATTGACTAATGACCCCCTGCACTGGTGCCAATCAATCAGTGGAGACAACCCTGAAAGGACACACCCGGAAAATTGATGAATAGTCTCTTGAGATCCTCTCCAGGGACCTCCTTAAAATCCTCACCCTTAAAAACCCTTACGATGGCCTGGCTGGTGTGGCTCAGTGGTTGAACATCAACCTATGAACCTGGATGTGACAGACTGATTTCTGGTCAGGGCACATGCCCGGGTTTCGGTCTCAACTCCCAGTAAGGGGCGTACAAAAGAGACGACCAATGATTCGCTTCATTGATGTTTCTCTCTCTGTCTCTCTCTCCCTTCCTCTCTGAAATCAATAAAAAATATGCATATATTTTTAAAAGCCTTTAGGATGGAGGACCAAGGGCTCTCTCCCTTTCAGGCAAGCCAGCACCTTTCCCAGTCACCCTTCTCTCTCCTAAGCTCTAAGGATCCCTTCTTTTGGCTCTATAATTTGTTTTCTGAACCCATTTCTTCTACAGATCACTTCTACCTCTGTGGCTTTCTAAATAAACTTTTGCTTATAGTTTGAGTGTTGGCTCTGGATTTTTTCGTAGAATTCAAGTACTGAGGTTGCTGAACTGAGGTCCAGTCTGACTTCACTTAACATCTAGTACACTATTTCACTGCCAACAATAGGACAAGGATATGAGTTAAAAATAGTAATCTGGAAAAACTTAGCAAGGCCTGTTCATTCAGATTCCTCTTGGCATTCCTCATCTTTGGAGATAAGAATGCTCTGGGTATAGAAAGGGTACCTCTCACATGAGGATCTTATGACCTGCTTTAAGGGAGAAGGGAGAGGTCAGAGAGTTCTCGCACCTGTCATTTCCCAAATTTTGTTTCTTGTGTTCCTTCAAATATTCAATATGCCATAGTGCCATATTTTGGGGTAGTGTGTTCTGAACCCCATCATTACACTATGAGATTCATACTGTGCCTTAACACACTACTGATTTTAATGCCTCCAAACACAGGGACACGCTATTTCCGCTGCAACATGTTGAGCTACTTGTTGGCTTGCAACCTCAGGAGTTTCCTGGGTGAAATCTGAAACCAGGACCCACTTTCCCCCTTCCCCCTCCCACAAGGAGAGTAGGAAGAGACCGAAGAAGGAAGCAGCCACTCCAGATAGGTAGGTGGTAGTTTTAATAAGCAAAGGAACTTAATGAGGCTTGTCTTGGGGGGAGGGGGAGTCACAAGACAAGTACATCTCTACACCTGCCCACCAGAATCTTAGTGTATATAAAGGCCTTATCTGGGCTCAGTCATTGTTCAGATGATCTCAACACCTTACTCTCAAGGCAATGTCCTTGGAGTGGCTCCTATTGTGGAAATTGTAAGCAGAACATACATTCCAAGGATAGGGAAAGGAGTGATTGCCCTGGTCCAGCTCTAATTCAACCAGTGCTCATGTCCTCTCAATCACCTCCTCCAACACTATTCACCATTAAGCCTCTATTTGACCCCCTGAAGCTGAGTTAATTTTTTCTTTCTTCAACCACCAAATCTGATAGTTGTTTCTAGGTTCTAACAACGCTTAGTTCATTGCATTTTAATCATTTGTTTATGTATACATTTGAGATGCCTATGGAAAATGAGTAACTCAAAGTGGTGGCTTAGAAATCCAATTTTTGTACCATTTTCAGCCAAAGAGGAAAGAAAGGTGTCAGGAAGACAAGTGATGGGGAAATGACCAGGAACTGCAAGATAAACATGAGTAAGGTTTGTTATGCAGAGTTAAATGAAGGCCTTTTCTTTTGATAAGGGTTTAAAGTTGTCTCCTGGGATTGACTTTTGTTCTTGGTAGGCAGAGCAGGTGGGACACCTTTGAAAATTTATGTCCTGCTTTTAGACAAATAGGAGGGCATAGAGCTTTTCTTGTATCTGCTTCTTCTCAGTTCCTTCAACTAAAAAATAATTCCATATCAGAGTGTCATTTTAGGGTGACATATTCTGCTAACCTTTATTTACTTATTATTTTTCCTTACCAGAATGTAAGATTTTAGGGCAGACTGTCTTATTTGATTCTGTATGCTGTGGAACCTAACAGAATGATTGGCCCAAAGTTCTCAACTAATATCTGTTGAGTAGCTGGTTGAGTGGAGAGTGAATGGTAATTAAAATAGAAATGAAAAAGGAGGAGTAGAGACAGGGAACAGGGCGAGTCTATTGCAAAACTTTGGAGCCCCTGTGTTTGCACATTATTTTGGTCCACATTTTAAATTTTAATGTTTTCAGATATAGAAAACCTTATTAAAAAACACGTATTTCTGCCCTGGCCGGTTTGGCTCAGTGGATAGAGCGTTGGCCTGCTGACTGAAGGGTCCCGGGTTCGACTCTGGTCAAGGGCACATGCCCGGGGTGCAGGCTTGATCCCCAGTGGGAGGTGTGCAGGAGGCAGTCGATTGATGGTTCTCATCATTGATGTTTCTATCTCTCTCTCCCTCTCCCTTCCTCTCTGAAATCTATTAAAAAATACATTTAAAAAACAAAACATGCATTTCTGGCCTGGGACCAAACAGCCTGTGAACTATAAAAAGGTAATTGAATAGGAGAAGCTACCAGTTTTTAATGGAACGTTAAATGGAAACGTATTTGGCAACAATGAAAGGGAAACCTGTTTACCAGGTGAGCAGCTATTAGGTGCTCATCCTTTCTCTTTGCCCCAAGGCTTCAGGTTTTTTTCTTTGCTGTTGCCTCACCGTAAACAATCCTTTCAATAGGCCTATGCCCAGGTTTGTTGTCTGTGAAACAGGTTTTGAGGTTTAATAAAACTTTGTGCTCTGATCCTCTTGTTACAAATGCATTCTGAAAATGCGGCTGTGACCAACCTCGAACAGTTACATTGGCAATAGCAGCCCCTGGTGGCACAGGATGATTTTATTTTAGTGATCACTGGTGTTTTGGAATTTGCTGTAGGCTCAGACAGGCAGTGATATGTTCATGTATTACATACATTGGAATAGGAGTTAGATGATGATAGTGATATACAGGATTGCCTCCCCACCCCCCTGCTTGTAAAAGAGTAATCTATTTCCTATGAGGCTTAATTAGAACTGGGAGTACTGAGAAGGGGTTCTTAGGACAAGTGTAAAACTAGGAGGTCTATAAAACACTTCAGAGGGTTAAATTAACCTCTAGATGTTGTAAGCTACATTTGGTGTAGATTTGCATTTTGAGGGGAAAGTATCTTAGGCTTCTATCAGATTCTGAAAGCATCTAATATTATCAAAAGAACACGTTCTTTTAAATAAAAGAAGTTTCACTTTAGGATAACTATTTTATGTTTCATTATATAACTTAGTTTCACTTTAGGATAACTATTTTATGTTTCATTATATAACTTAAAACAATTTTAAATATATATATCTTTATTAATTTTTGGGAGAGTGGTAGACAGATAAAAACATTGATGAGAGAAATGTCACCGATCGGCTGCCTCCTGCACATCCCCTACTGGGGATGGAACCTGCAACCTGGGCATGTGCCCTGACCAGGAATTGAACCGTGACCTCCTGATTCATGGGCTGACACTTAACCACTGAGTGACAAAGGCTGGGCTCACTATATAACTTTTTATTACAATGGTATTACATGTACACTGTAGATGCTTAGAAAAATCAGATAACCAGACAGAAGAAAATATGCCCTTCTTTCTCTGAAATCAATAGAAACATATTTTAAAAATGTTTGACCAAATATAGCTGACTCATTTTTTAAAAAAAAGATATTTTTATTGATTTCAGAGAGGAATGAAGAGGGAGAGAGAGAGAGAGAGAGAGAGAGAAACATCAGTGATGAGAGAGCCACTGACAGCTGCCTCCTGGAAGCCCCACACCCTGCTTTAGGGGAAGAAATATCTTATATCTTTTCTATTATAAAGAATGCCTCTTGACTTTAGGTAAACACTGGATAAACATTAATTATAGCAGTCTAGAGTAGTGATTTATTTAAATAATGCTTTTATGGATTTTTATAAAGAGAGGAATGGAGAGGGAGTGAGAGATACAAACATTGATAAGAGAGAAACATCAATCGGCTGCTACCTGCACACCTCCTTCTGGGGATTGAGCCTGCAACCTGGGCATGTGCCCTGACCAGGAATCTCCCAGTTCATAGTTCGATGCTCAACCACACCAACAGAGGTATTTCAATTTTCACAATAACAGAGGAGGACTGACTCAGGCTGTATAGGGGATATTCATGTAGGTGAAAATCTACCTGTTTGTTATTGTCTGAACCTCAAGTCTAACTCCATCATAAATATAAATACAGTGCGTTGTTAGTATGACTTTAAAATACATGGAACATTCTTGGTTTGCAATTACTAGGTAAAGTAAGAGAAGAATGTTTTTTATTCTGAATTTTACGAACCATTGTTCACATTTCAGACCAAGTTAACAGTGGCAACATCTCTCTCTCTTTCTTTTTCTTTCTCTCTCTGTAGTCACCAATACAGCATACTGTTAGGTCGCCGAAGGAGAAACGTGTGACCTAACACATACCTGTATTTATATTTTTGGAAGTCACAGGTGGTTCTACATACAGATCCAGGCATCGGGCTACTTCTTAGTCACCTAGTGTAGTTGTGCCCAAATACACATTGAAAAACATATATTATAATTTCCTTTAATTTAATTTAATTTATTTATTTTGAAAATTTCTTTATTGGTTAAGGTATTACAAATGTGTCCTCATCCCCCCATTAACCCCCAACCTCCCCCTCCCCACTCATGCTCTCATCCCCCTGTTGTCCATGTCCATTGGTTTGGCTTATATGCATGCATACAAGTCCTTTGGTTGATCTCTTCCCCTTGCCCCCACCCTCCCCTACTTTCCCTCTGGGGATTGATAGTCTGATCGCTAATTCTCTGTCTTTGGATCTGTCCCTGTTCATCAGTCTATGTAGTTCTCTATATTCCACAAATGAGTGAGATCATGTGGTATTTATCTTTCTCTGACTGGCTAATTTCACTTAGCATAATGCTCTGCAGTTCCATCCATGCTGTTGCAAATGGCAAGAGTTCTTTCTTTTTTACCGCAGCGTAGTATTCCATTGTGTAGATGTACCACAGTTTTTTAATCCACTCATCTGCTGATGGGCACTTAGGCTGTTTCCAAATCTTAGCTATGGTGAACTGTGCTGCTATGAACATAGGGGTGCATATATCCTTTCTGATTGGTGTTTCTGGTTTCTTGGGATATATTCCTAGAAGTGGGATCACTGGGTCAAATGGGAGTTCCATTTTTAGTTTTTTGAGGAAACTCCATACTGTTTTCCACAGTGGCTGCACGAGTCTGCATTCCCACCAGCAGTGCAGAAGGGTTCCTTTTTCTCTACATCCTCTCCAACACTTGTTGTTTGTTGATTTGTTGATGATAGCCATTCTGGCAGGTGTGAGATGATACTGCATTGTTGTTTTGATTTGCATCTCTCGTATAATTAGTGACTTTGAGCATGTTTTCATGTGTCTTTTGGCCTTCTGTATGTCATCTTTCGAAAAGTGTCTATCTAGGTCCGTTGCCCATTTTTTTTTAAAGTTTTTTTTTTAAAATATATTTTATTGATTTTTTACAGAGAGGAAAGAGAGGGATAGAGAGTTAGAAACATCGATGAGAGAGAAACATCGATCAGCTGCCTCCTGCACACCCCCTACTGGGGATGTGCCTGCAACCAAGGTACATGCCCTTGACCGGAATCGAACCTGGGACTCTTGAGTCCGCAGACTGACTCTCTATCCACTGAGCCAAACCGGTTAGGGCACCGTTGCCCATTTTTTGATTGGATTGTTTATCTTCCTATTGTTAAGTTGCATGAGTTCCCTGTAAATGTCCTTTTATTTTTATTCTAAATTACAATTAGGCTTTTATACTGATTTTTAAATTGAGATATAATTCACATACTGTGAAAGATCCCTTAAAGTGTACAATTCAGTGGATTTTATTATATTCACAAAGTTGCATAATCATAACCACTACCTACTAGTATAATTCTAATCTAGAACATTTTCATCACCTCCCTAAAAGAAATCCAGTACCCATTAATGTCATTCTCCCTTTCTCTAGTCTCTGGCAACCATTGAACTACTTTCTGTCCGTATGGATTTGCCTATTCTGGACATTTCATATAATTGCTATCATTTTGTGTCTGTCTTCTTTTACTTAGCATGTTTTATTTTTATTTTATTTTATTTATTTTTTTGTTAATCCTCACTTGAGGATATTTTTCCATTGATTTTTTAGAGAGAGTTGAAGAGAGAGGGAAAAACAAAGAGAAACATTGCTGTGAGAGAAACACATGGATTGGTTGCTTCCAGCAGGAGCCTCAACCAGAGCCACAGTGCGGGGAGGAGCCTGCAACCAAAGTACCTGCCCTTGACCCGAATTTTTCAGAACAGGGACCCTTTGGTCCACAGGCCGAGGCTCTATCCACTGAACCAAAGTGGCTAGGGCTACTTAGCATGTTTTAAAGGTGCATCCATGTTGTCGCACCTATCAGTATGGCGTTCCTTTTATTTTATTTTATTTTAAAAAAATATATTTTATTCATTTTTTACAGAGAAGAAGGGAGAGGGAAGGGAGAGGGATAGAGAGTTAGAAACATTGATGAGAGAGAAACATCGATCAGCTGTCTCCTGCACACTCTCCACTGGGTATGTGCCTGCAACCAAGGTACATGCCCTTGGCCGGAATCGAACCTGGGACCCTTCAGTCCGCAGGCCGACGCTCTATCCACTGAGCCAAACCGGTTAGGGCTTTTATTTTATTTTTGATTTTATTTTTGGGTGTTCCTTTTTATGAGTGAACAATATATGGAATTTTTGAAATTATATGGGTAGATAACTATATTATCATGCATGTCATTTCAGGACAGTAAAGATGTTGACAAAATATTTATTATGGAAAGGAGCATTGGATCAGAGGCACTGATCTAGCTGGAAAGATTAATGACATAAAAAGGCAAGTAACAGTCCAAGCAAAGGCATTGTTATCAGGGGATAGTTAAATTTTCTTGGACAGGTAAGGATTAGGCAGAGATTAGATCTGAGTGATAGATTCTATTCAGTTAGTAGACTGGTAAGGTCTGGAATGAGATGCAGCCACCCAAAAGTTAAACTGACACTTTCATAGGATGCAACCCTATCTCAAGTGATCGCCAAGTGTTCTTTCCTCTGCATGGGCCCTGCAGTGATGAAGGAAATCCGCGGAAGCAAGATGATCCTTCTGGAACTGAATGGACTGCAAAACTCTAAGGCAGCGGTTCTCAACCTGTGGGTTGCGACACCTTTGGGTGTCCAACGACCCTTTTACAGGGGTCACCTAAGACCATCGGAAAACACATATATAATTACATATTGTTTTGTGATTAATCACTATGCTTTAATTATGTTCAATTTGTAACAATGAAAATACATCCTGCATATCAGATATTTACATTACAATTCATAACAGTAGTAAAATTACAGTTATGAAGTAGCAACGAAAATAATTTTATGGTTGGGGGGTCACCACAACATGAGGAACTGTATTAAAGGGTCGCGGCATTAGGAAGGTTGATAACCACTGCTCTAAGGGGATGGGTTTTGCAGAGCAGAGCTGGCCACTGCCATCACGGGCTCCTCCTGGAACTTGGCTCCCAAACCCACCGCGCGCCCCCCGCCCGCCCCCTCGCCCCGCCCCCGCTCCCACCTCCGCTCCCGCCTGCGCCTGCGCCTCCGCCCCTCCTCCGCGGGGGCTATTTGGGCCCGTCCAGGCCGCCGTCCACGCGGGCCTGCGCTCAGCTGTTGGGGGGCGGGGCCTCGATGACAATGGCGGGCGAACTGGAGAGTTGCAAGTCCCTGAGCGGGCTGCTGAGCGGCCTGGCCCAGAAGGACTTCCACGGGCACCCGGGCGTGACCGAGGAGCTGCTGCGGAGCCAGCTCTACCCCGAGGTGCCCCCCGAGGAGTTCCGGCCTTTTCTCGCGAAGATGCGGGGGATTCTTAAGGTACCGCTGCTCCCTGCAGCCTCGCCTCAGAGCCCAGCCCCTCTCCCCCCTTCAGACTCGTCCCCCCAGCCTCCCTCCGCGCCCCCCAAGCTGGAAAGGCTTTCCTCTTCGGACTTCTCCGTGGGCGCGGGCTCCGTCGTCTCCTCTCGCTCCTGAAGGGCGACCCCTTTCTGCTCAGGCCCCAGCCCCTCAGTGCTGACCGGCGCCCGCGGGAGGGGACGCTGGGGTTTTCTCTAGAGACACATCTCTTCTGTAGGTAACAATCTCGAGTTGTCTCGGCGGATCTGTGGGCTTCACACTTAAAAATTAAGAGCGATTACATGGTCAGGCTTCCCCGTGCGGTGGGAGTGGGGAGCGTGAACGTGAGCCGGGATTAGGGGGAGGCTGGGCCGGATTGAACCCCTGTCAGGGAGTCCACCGTGTGGCTAAGAGAGCGTATCTGCCCGGTAGAAACGTAACGAGAGCTAAGTATATACTTAAAAGTGTTCTGGTCCTGGCCGGTTTGGCCCAGTGGATAGAGCGTCGGCCTGCGGACTGAAGGGTCCCAAGTTCGATTCCGGTCAAGGGCACGTACCTTGGTTGCGGGCACAGTGGGGGTGTGCAGGAGGCAGCGGATCGATGTTTCTCTCTCATCGGTGTTTCTAACTCTCTCCCTTCCTCTCTGTAAAAAAATAAATAAAATGTATTTTTAAAAAAAGTTCTGGTAGCCACATAAATCAAGTTAAAAAAAAAAAGGTGGTTAACTGAAAAAATTTAACCCAGTATATTCAAAGTATTATCTCCTTACATGTAATCAATGTACAGTAGTGATAAGATATTTTATATTATTTTTTCACTAAGTCTGTATTTTACACTTAAAACACATATCTTTGGACCTGCCACATTTCCAATGCTCGGTAATCACATGTGGTAATGACCGCGGTCTTGGACAACACTGGTCTAGACTGAGGGCTAGTCATAGGCATGAATCTAGTGTAGAAATAAGACTGTAAAGATGATTTTTGATTTTTGTGGGCCTCCTGTGTGTTAGGAACTGTACTAGACGTTTTACATGTTATTTAATTTGTTCCTTGCAAAAACCTTTATGGTGGGCATCCGTTTTAAAGATTAGGAAACAGGCTCATGGATGGAGTCTTAAGCAGTTAGCCTAAAGTCACACTTACTTTGATGAAAGTCAATGTTAAAATTTCATCTGCTGCCCTAACCGGTTTGGCTCAGTGGATAGAGCGCCGGCCTGCGGACTGAAGGGTTCCGGGTTCGATTCCAGTCAAGAGCATGAACCTTGGTTGCGGGGCACATCCCCAGTAGGGGGTGTTCAGGAGGCAGCTAATCGATGTTTCTCTCTCATCGATGTTTCTAACTATCCCTCTCTCTTCCTCTCTGTAAAAAAATCAATAAAATATATTTTAAAAAATTTAATCTGCTATGCTTTTACATTTGTTAGTTGTGTTTCAAAACTGTTTAGCTCTGGCCGGGTGGATCATTTGGTTGGAGCGTTCTTCCTACACCAAAAGATTGCGAGTTTGATTCCTGGTCAAGGCACTAACCTAGGTTGGGGGTTCCATCCCCTATTGGGGCGTGTAGGGGAGGCAACTGATGGATATTTCTTTCTCATGGATGCTTCCCTCTCCCGCTCCCTCTCTTCTAGCCGCCCTTAATCGCCCCTTCTTCTCCCCTTTCCCTTCCTCTCTAAAAACATTATATAATATATATCTATATCTATATGTATATCTATATCTATCTATATATATCTATATACCATTTTAGAAGTTTAGAAATGCATGCAACAGCTTAGGATTGGTCTTCCTGTTTCACTTCTGCCCCCTGCAGTCTATTCTCACCACAGCTACCAGTGATCCTTTTATCCCCCAGGTTTATCTTGTCTTTATTCAAACATCTTAGCTTTCTGAATCTCTTTAGGGCAGTGGTTCTCAACCTTGGCTGCACATTAGAATCACCTGGGAATCTTTTTAAAATCCTGATTTCTGGGCCTCACTGCTTTAGGGCCCTTGCAGATGCTCTTCCATATGCCTGTAATGCTCTTCCCCCAGATATTATATGCATTGTTCACTTGCTTCATTCATTCTCTACTTAAAAGTGATTTCCTGTTAGGTCTCCCTGATCTATCCAAAGAGTCTCACCTTTCCTTCCCCACTCTTTTTACTTTGCTTTAGTTTTCTTCATATTTAGCACTACTTGAAATTATATTATGTACTTATCAGCTTGTTTATTTATTGATTTCCCTATTAGAATGTAAGTATTAAGAGGTTGGGATTTTATTTTATTTTATTTATTTATAACACCTATTATTATTTCTGGCACATAGTAGGCACTTGGTAAAAATCTATAGAATAAGTGAATGAATGGATAGTGCTTAAATGTGGAAATTTCCATTAAAATAATAAGCAAGAGAGAAAATCTATACTACTTTTATATGAGCAGAGCTGGAAGGTGTAATACTCTAAACCAGGGGTCAGCAAACTAGGGCCCAAGGAATGAATCTGGCCTGCTGCTCATTTAAAAAAAATGTTTTTATTGATTTTAGAGAGAGAGAAAGGGAGAGAGAGAGATAGAAACATCGATGCATCAATGTCGGTTGGCAGCCTCCTACACATCCCCTACTGGGGATGCAGCCCATAATCCAGGCAGTGAACCTGGGACCTCTTGGTGCATGGGTGGACGATCAACCTCTGAACCGCACTGACTGGGCCTGCTGCTCATTTTTATAAATAAAGTTTTATTGGAACATGACCTTACACTTATTCAAATAACAGAATTGAGCGGTTGTGACATAGATCTTGTGGCCTTCAAAGCCTAAAATATTTACTATCTGAACCTCTACAGAAAAATATTTGCTGACCCCTGTCTCAAACTCAAAATCTGTTTTTAAACTCATGATGTTTAATAATTGTAAACAATATAATATGTAAATTATGTTTAGAAGGTGGTTACTTGGTAAAAATCTAAAAGGTGGAAATGGGGATTATTTGCTATTACATCCTCTTGAGGGATTTCATTAACTTGTTCTGTAGGCTCATGAGACCTTTGGTAAATAAAAATGAGCTTTAATGTTTCTATAGTACTAAGTGTGTGTTCTTAGTAAGAGATTGATAGAATTTGAATTGGGAATTTTTCCACATACAGAGGATATAAAATTTATATGTTAATGTAATATAAAGTAATCTAAAATTTAGTATTATGAACCTGAGAATCAAGTAAAAACTATCAAGATATGAAAACTGGTTTAAACTCATATAAGAAAATAGCCGAAACCGGTTTGGCTCAGTGGATAGAGCGTCGGCCTTCGGACTGAAAGGTCCCAGGTTCGATTCCAGTCAAGGGCATGTACCTTGGTTGCGGGCACATCCCCAGTAGGAGATGTGCGTGAGGCAGCTGATTGATGTTTCTAACTCTCTATCTCTCTTCCTTCCTCTCTGTAAAAAAATCAATAAAATATATTTAAAAAAAAAAGAAAATAACTTATCAGTTACGTAATATTAAGATTTATAATAATAAAAGATATATAAAAATAATTGCATTTTATTTTATTTTAAAAAAATAAACTTTATTGAGTAATTACCACTTTTTTGTTGTTGTTGTTAATCCTCACCCGAGAATATTTTTTTAGAGAGAGTGGGAGGGAGAGGGAGAGACACAGAGAGAGAAACATCAATGTGAGAGAGAAACGTGGATTGATTGCCTCCCATATGTGCCCTGACTAGGGCCAGGATCGATCCTGTAATTGAGGTATGTGCCCTTGACCAGAATCAAACCCAGGACCCTTTAGTCTGCAGGCTGGCACTCTATCCACTGACCCAAACCTACAAAAATAAATGTTTAAAAATATTTGTATTTTAAACACCTGGTTCTGTCTCTCCTCTTAAAGCCATAAAATTTTGTAAATTTTTTTTTGAGAATTAGATTGATTAGAAAGGAAAGACCTGTGGTAATACAGTTTTTGTATATCTTGTAATTGGGGTATGTCACCCGAAGAACGATGGATTTTTAAAAAATATATATTTTATTGATTTTTTACTGAGAGGAAGGGAAAGAGATAGAGAGTTAGAAACATCGATGAGAGAGAAACATCGATCAGCTGCCTCCTGCACACCTCCTACTGGAGATGTGCCCACAACCAAGGTACATGCCCTTGACCGGAATTGAACCTGGGACCTTTCAGTCCTCAGGCTGACTCTCTATCCACTGAGCCAAACCGGTTACGGCAAGAACGCTGGATTTAATTTTTTTTTTTGGCAAACATTCAACTACCTGTATGCTTTCCTTTATTAATTTTTATTATAAACATTATTTAACTTAATTTAAAAAGTATGGAAATTTGAGACATTTAAAAACATACATAACACCATCAGCTAACATAGCCAATATTAATATTTTTGTGTATTTACATATCCTACAAATTTTCTTGATAAATACCATGCACTGTTCTAGGATATAGTAGTAAACATCACTGTATGTACCCTTGTGGATCATACAGTTACTGGAGAATATAGACATTAAGCCAGTATAACAGGTATTTTGAAAAGGTAGCCATAGAGTGCTTTGTGCCTACGTAAGTAAATTATAGGCAGTTTAGAGTAGTTCCCACTCCCCTCTACAACATGAATAAAGAAAGAAAAAAGGGGGAGGAAACCCTGCTTATTAGGTATAAGGCACTAAAAGGAAAACAGAAATAGTGTAGAAATAATTTTCCTTTCCCTAGTTGTATACCCCTAATCCAAGGTAGGGGCTTTTATCACTATCGTTGACTAAAGTCATGATGTCTTTCTTAGATGAGGATTTGGCTGCACTGGGACCTCATATTAAGTTTCTTTCTTGTTGTTGTTAATCCTCACCCAAGGCTATTTTTCCATTGATTTTCAGAGGGAGTGGAAGTGAGAGGGAGAGACACACATTTATTACTACTTAGATTATTTTCTTATTTCTTTTTTCCTCTATTCTCTTTCCTCTATTCACATTGAGAAACATCAATGTGAGAGAGACACATCGATTGGTTGCCTTCTGCATGTACCCTGACCAGTGCCAGGGTCGAGCCTACAACCAAGGTACAGGCCCTTGATCAGAATCAAACCCAAGACCCTTCAGTCCGCAGGATCCACTGAGCCAAACGGGCTAGGGCAAGTTTCTTGATCTTTGGGGCCAAATCAGCTGTTAAAGTATCACCTGAACAGGCCCAGATGTGCATTGTAGTAGCTCCATCATCTCATTGAGACTCAGATCTTAAAAGCATGTTCTCATGTAGCTCTGTAAAAAAGAGGTTGTTTTTTTCTTCTTTCATTTTAAGTCTTAATGTCACATTTAATTGCTAATTTGGCTGAAAATATATTTCTAGATTGTAAAATAATTGACTCACAATTTTAAAGGCATTGTTTCATTTAATGTGATCTTTTTCTCTCTTTGGAAGCTTTTAGGATTTTCTCTTTATCCTTTATTTTCTTGAATATTCTTGATGTGTGGTTTTCTTTTGTTTCACTTCAGGTCTCTGTGGTCCTTTCTTTAATCTGCAGACACATGACTTTCAGTTCTGGGAAATTTATTACTACTTAGATTATTTTCTTATCTCTTTTTTTCCTCTATTTTCTTTCTACCACTCTGATTTTTCAAATGTTAAACTTTCTAGACTGTATTCTCAAATTTTATTTTTTCTATTTTCCATGTCTTTGTTTTTTCTTTTACTTCTTGATAGATTTCCTTAACATTCTCTCCTAGCCTTTTAATTGAAATTTTCCAAGAGTTTTCTTTTGACACAGACAATATACTATGTTTATTTTAGCCAATGTAGGGGAAGGAAAGGTTTTTTCTCGACACTTTTTGGGTCTTTGGCCAGGTCTGCAAATTAAACTGACAAAGATTAACGGAGAAAACATACAAATTTATTTAAGTTTAATGTGATAGGGGATCCTTCTTAAGAAAACAAAGACATGAGTATTTTATACTATGTTTGATGAAGAGTGGACAGTTAACAAGGAATAGGATAGGTTAAAGAGTATGAGGTAATTGTAGTAAACTGAGGGAAACTTCGCAAGGCCTGTTTGTGGGCTTCTTGGTGACTCTTCGTCTTTGTCCATAAGGATGCTCCTTTCTTCTGGGTTTAGGGAGGGCACATCTCATGAAGGTATTATGACCTGTTTCAGGAGAAAAGGGTTGTGGGAGAGGGTAGAGTGACATTCCTGCTCTGCCTATTTTAAACTCCTTTAGCTTAAAGTGGTCAATATGGCAAAGTGCTGTATTTTGGGGTGGCATGTCCTGAACCCCATCACCAACAGTTTTTCCTCTCTGTAAAACACAATGGGGAGCATAGAATACATAATATTCTGCACCTTGACCCTGATTTTTTTATGCTATTCTTCAGTATTAGAAATTTAGTACATTTGTACTGAGCATTGGTGAAACCTTTTTTTAAGAGGCTATTTATTTATTATTATTTAGTTATTTATTTTTAAATAATTCTTTATTGTTGAAAGTATTACATAAGTTCCCGTTTTCCCCCCATTGACTTCCTCCAATCCCCCCACCCCTTTAAGAGGCTTTTGATGAACATATTGCTAAGGTGCTTTTGGGTATAATGTAAATATGAAACAGGTTAGATTCTATTGCGGGATACCCCACTTAATCTTTTTAGTATTCCAGTAGTTTAATGTTTTGCCTACTTTGGTGTATATTTTATTTTATTATCCGTATGTATTATTTAAAAGCAGAATTTAATCCTAGTTTCCAAATAACCTGGACAATTTTGTGGAAAGTATTTACAATAAAAGTAGAGGCTTAAAAGTGCATTTTGTATTGTTTAAAAAAATGACTTGCATTGACTGTCCATTAGTGATGACTTTTAAATATTGTTAATGAATGGTATCATCAAAGAATGGTATTTTCAACTTGTGTTTTGGGATTTGTCTTATGGAATATATCCAGTATCTTATTCTTGTGAAAAGGCCAGTTGTGAAAAACACAGATGCTTTTTTTTCCCTTTTTTAATATATTTTTATTGATTTCAGAGAGGAAAGGAGAGGGAGAGACAGAAACATCAATGATGAGAATCATTGATCGGCTGCCCCCTGCACGCCCCCTGCTGGGGATGGAGCCTGCAACCCCGTCAGTGCCCTTGACTGGAATCAAACCCGGGACCCTTCAGTCCTCAGGCCAACACTCTATCCACTGAGCCAAACCAAGTAGGGCCAGAATGCTTTTTAATGTTGAACTTTCTTGTCTTCATAGTAGCGTTTTTGTATTTATTGTATAATGTAGAAAGATTTTATTATGTAAGATACTTCTAAATCTATTATTGGTCTCTCTGTATAAGTGAAGAATGATCTGTTCAGCAGTTTCTTTTCGGTACTTGAGTTAATTTAAGAATGAACTTCACCCTTATACATTTTGGACAGCAAATGTTAAGTAATAAAAAATTAACTTGATTATAAAAAATGGGTGCAAAATATCTGGTCTTAAAATGTTTAGATTAGGAGACATGAATAGAAGATACTGAAAACATTTGACTTATTCTGTCATACTTTGAGGATTCATTTGTCTTCTGTCTAGCATTATCTTAACTATAAGCAGTAATTCTTTTTTTCTACGTTAGGTGGCAGTAGAATATTGGCTTGTAATACACTGATAAAATATGCTGGAAGCAACATAATGTTAAAATTGTTATTTCTGTTTAATGTTCTAGTTCAGAAAACAAACTTGGTTATTCAACAATAAGAATTTCTTACCCAAAAGAAGTCTAAATATTTGGTTTGTTAATTTGAATTTAGGAATACCATTTCTGACTCTGTAAAACAGATTCCTTTCCTAGTTCTCTAGTTTTTGTGTAACTAAATTTTCCTAATTTCATTGAGCATTTTTGAGAATTTAGATGATAACTCATGAGATGCACTTCTACTTCTCTGAAGAATGATGTTACTTTAAAAAAATATTTTTATTGATTTCAGATAGGAAGGGAGAGGGAGAGAGAACTAGAAACATCAATGATGAGAGAGAATCATTGATTGACTGCCTCCTGCACACCCCCTACTGGGGATTGAGCCCTGCAACCTGGGCATATCCCCTTTAATCAGCAGGCTGACGCTCTATCCACTGAGCCAAACCAGCTAGAGCTGTGTGATGTTACTTTTTAATGTCACTGGACATCACATGATAAAGCAGCAATTACAGATTACCAGCTGGAGTTTGCAAAGTATTTTAATAAGCTCAAATGGCATGTAATGAGGTGTTCTGAAAGTTTTTTTCTTTTTCTCTTAGTTTAGGGCAGAACCCCTATTGATTGAAAATCTATTTTTGGTTCTCCTTTTCTCAAAGCAACTATTCTGGGTCTAGAAACTTGACTTCGATTGAAGGAGTTCCTGAGTAAGGAGATTTTAAAGAAAATTTCCTCTGTAATTTAGCCATCAAATATTTCTGGGCCTGGAATGTGCTGTATCTGCTTTGTACACAAAGGTGAATGTCACAGTCCCTGTCTTAAAGTATCCTATATCATATGGTAAATACCATAAGAAAAGTGTAAATGATGTGTTCTGTCTGAATGGATCCTTATTTTAAATTACAGAAATATGAAAAATCAAGTTGTTGTTTTTCCTAATAAAACACCCACCACCCACTATCAAAGTATCAGTAGTATAATGTTATATTGAAATGTGATAAAAATTTTACACGTCTTAATTTATGGGAAGCTATATATTGGATAGTATTACTTTTATTAATATGTGTCTCAGTGGTAAATAGTCTATTTTAATAATTATACAATATTCATTTAAAGCGAAATATCAAATTTATGTTTTTTTACTTTTCTTTAAAAAATTAATAAAGCTTTAATACCTAAAAAATAAAACACCCACATTTTTTGGCTTTGTTTTAACTCAGATTATAGTTTTTATAAATTTTGACTATTATGGTTTATCTTTAATAAAGTTTTATTGTAATGAATTCCTTTTTTAAAAAAGCCATATTATGCTAAATTGTAAAAATTTTGGAATGGGTTGTGTTATGTGTGCTTTATGTATAATTCACTTTTAAAGTCTTTTTATACCAGTATGGGATTATTCTCTGTCATGACATCTGATCGTGGTATAGCTCTATTCCACAGTTTTTTTCTTTTTTGTTAATCCTCATCCAAGGACATTTTTCCATTGCCTTTTTTTAGATAGAGCAGATAAAAGGGAGGGAGTGGGGAGAAGAGATAGAAAGGTATCAATGTGAGAGAGACACATTGATTGGCTATCTTCCACACAAGCCCCCTAGGAATTGAACCTGTGACCCTTCAGTGCATGGGCCGAGACTCTAACCACTGAGAACACTGGCCAGGGCTCTACAGACCTATTTTTATTTATTTATGTATATTTTTATTGATTTCAGAGAGGGGGAGGGAGGAGGGAGGGAGGGAGGGAGAGAGAGAGAGAGAGAGAGAGAGAGAGAGAGAGAAATATCAATGATGAGAATCATTGATCGGCTGCCTCCTGCATGCCCCCTACTGGGGATTGAGCCTGCAACCCAAGTATGTGCCCTTGACCAGAATCGAACCCGGTTTGCAGGCAGACACTCTCCACTGAGCCAAACCAGCTAGGGCCAGACCTATTTTTAAACAAAGAAGCTGCCATTTATGAAATGCCTTAATTTCCATTTTGTTTATCCTGAGCATATGTTACTTAAGAAATAAACAAATCATTTACAAATCATTTATCATTTATTTAAAATATGCTTATTTATTCAAATGAACATTTATCGAGTACTTGCTCTGTGTCAATTCTTGTGCCTGGAACTGGAACATCAATGAACCAGATAATTTTCCTCCCTCCTGGACTTGACATTGAAGGGAGGCAGGGGTATCCTGACAGTAAACAAGAATATGTGCATAAAGGAACGATGGCCGAAAATGTATTCATTATTTACATAGTCCTTCCTCTTCCTCTAATAATCTTTTTTGATCTCTTAAAATCACTAACATTTACCTGAGATAATGAATTTCATATCATTAGTATCTTTGATTTCCTTTAAAGAAACCCAGTAGATTCCACTTACAATCAAGGTAATAAATGTTAATATATTAATTTTATATTTGATGTTTAGGATGCATCTCCTAGTATATTGTTTTTATCATCCAGAGTTGCTTAGTATGTAGTAAATTCCTTGATATAGAGGTATGAAGCAACTTAAATTTTCTATTGAAATTCCATACTGAGGTTTCTACTCCCACACATCTAATTTACTTTTCTTTATATTATATTTAATTAGAGGCCCAGTGCAGGAATTCATGCATGGGTGGGGTCTGGCCGGCCTGCCCCAATCAGGGTGGATTGGGGCTGGGCCTGTGGGGAGGAGGAGAGGACGGTGGGAAGTTGGCCAGCTGGTCCACCTTGATGGGGCCTGATCAGGACCAGGCCAGCTGTGGGGAGGGTCCACGGGTGATTGGCTGGCAGGCCCCGCCCCCGATCAGAGTTGGGGGGCCGATTGGGAGCGGAGCTGGCTTGGGGGAGGGGCCACGGACCGATTGGGGTGGTGGGGACCTATCGGGGGCGTGGCCGGCTGTGCGGGAGGGGTTGCAGGCGGTTGGCTTTTTCACATATCATGGATATTTATTATTTCAAAGTCCCAAAGCTATTCGAGTATTTTGATAACCAAAAATACACTGCACCAACTCAATCTGGAAGAAAAAAATACGGTCCTGCCTTTCTTGGCAACAAAAATTTTATAGGTGACAAAAATAGTAGCAGGCCTCTAGATAAACCTATTGGTAGAGTTACAATTAAAATACTGCATTCCCTTAATGTTCAGTTAAAAATAAAATACAAAGCAATAGTACACAAAGCATGATGCTTCTAAGATAATTCATTAGTATCTATATTTTAAAATGTTAACAAGGATGCAGGTTTCCACCAAAATACTTAATAATGTGTTCCTATAGCACAGCCAAAAGAGATGCACACACATCAGTGGTTATCATCACTGATGTAAATATGAACACATCCACACACCTCCTTCCCTTTATCCATCCTTCTGCCCCTTTACTGCTAGCCTAATGAACAAGTCCTGATGTCTGTTTCTGAGATGGTTTAACAATTTCATGTCCAAGATGTCTCTTTTGTATCAATTATAATTAAAAGATACTTACAAATTGGTTAATTCACTAGCTGTACTTTTTTTTTAAATCCTCACCTAAGGATATGTTTTTCATAGAGAGAGAGAGAGAGAGAGAGAGAGAGAGAGGGAGAGAGAGAGAGAGAGAAAGAGAGAGAGAGAAAAGAGAGAGAAAACATCAATTGTTTGGTTGCCTCCTGTACATGCCCTGACCCCGGGGGATGGAACTTGCAACCCGAGTATGTGCCCTGACTGGCAAACCCACAGCCCTTCGGTGCTCAGGATAATGCTCTAATCAACCGAGGCACACTGGCCAGGGCACTAGCTCTACCTTTTTTTAAAAAATATATATATATTTTTTATTGATTTTAGAGAGGAAGGGAGAGGGAGAGAGAGATAGAAACATCAATGATGAGAGAGAATCATTGATTGGCTGCCTCCTGCACGTCCCCTACTGGGGATCAAGCCCACAACCCAGGCATGTGCCCTTGATCGGAATTGAACCCTGGACCCTTTAGTCTGCATGCCGACGTTGTTCTTTCCTGAGCCAAACCGGCTAGGGGTAGCTCTACTTTTTTATCATACATTGTCAGTTACCTCAGGACATCTAAAAAGCTCATGTTGCAAAATAAAGAACAAACCTTGTCCTCAATAAACACAGGTTCTTGACAAAAATGCACATACAGATCTATGGTTATAACCTAAAGCTCTCTTTTAGATATGGGGATACCAGCAAAGAGCCATTCCCTTCACCCTTTCTCTTCTCCCTCCTCCACCATTTCTTTTTTTTAAAATATATATATATTTTTTGATTTTTTACAGAGAGGAAGGGAGAGGGATAGAGAGTTAGAAACCGATGAGAGAGAAACATCGATCAGCTGCCTCCTGCACACTCCCAACTGGAGTATGCCCGCAACCAAGGTACATGCCCTTAACCGGAATCGAACCTGGGACCCTTGAGTCCGCAGGCCAGTGCTCTATCCACTGAGCTAAACCGGTTACAGCAGTGGCACTAAGTTTTGAAATTTATGAAAAAGCATAAAGTAGTGTAAAATTTCAGAGTAATGTTATTGTGAATGAGCTGTTTGGCTGAAGATAGACTACAAAGCTAAAATAATGATTCATTTAATGAAATTTACTTAGTGCTTATTATGGACAACACATTGTACAGTTTTAATATGTTAAACCAAGTCTGGATACTAGTATCTAGGCACTGAAATTATGCCATATTTCATCAGAGAGCTAATTAATTTTACTCTCTTATTTTAAAACTAGAGACCCGGTCCACGGCTTCATGCACTGGTGGGGTCCCTTGGCCTGCCTTCGTCTTCTCGCAATCCGGGACCCCTTGGGGGATGTCGGAGAGCTGGTTTCAGCCCAATTCCCACAGACCAGGCCAAGGGACCCCACCAGTGCATGATCGGGGCTGGGGAGGGACTATGGGATGGCTCCAGGGTATGTCCAGTCCATCTTGCCTAGTCCCTCAGCAGCAAGCTAACCTACCATTTGGAGCATCTCCCCCCTGGTGGTCATAGCGACTGGTCGAACGGTCAAACGAATGGTTGGACACTTAGCATATTAGGCTTTTATTATATAGGATTTTTATTTTTTTATTTTATTATTTCACCACTATAGTACTGGATTTTTAAAATTAGGTTATAGTTATTGACCTAGAATTTGAATGGCATGACTTTTTTAACAGTAGCTTTTCTGATATTTGATATTTGCAAAGGGAATATTTTTATACTTCTGAAGAGTTTATTCTCATTACTGTCACTTGATGACCCTTTTGTGAAACTTATTCATTGATTATGAATCATTCAAATTATGATCTGTAGTTAAGAAGCTACCGTTTTCTAGTTATCTACCAAATTCAAAATTATTACTTTTTTTGTCATTATAGTCTGTTGCATCTGCAGACATGGATTTCAACCAGCTGGAAGCATTCTTGACTGCTCAAACCAAAAAGCAAGGAGGGATCACATCTGATCAAGCTGCTGTCATTTCTAAATTCTGGAAGAGTCATAAGACAAAGATCCGAGAGAGCCTGATGAACCAGAGCCGCTGGGACAGTGGGCTTCGGGGCCTAAGCTGGAGAGTTGATGGCAAATCACAGTCGAGGCACTCAGCTCAGATACACGCCCCTGTTGCTATAATGGAGCTGGAAATAGGGAAAAGTGGACAGGTGAGTTCAACTTCAATCAATTTCCCATTTTAAACTATGTTTTCTCTTACATGTTAGCAATACATTCAAATTGATTTTATGTAATAGTTTTCTTTGCAGAAATAGTGAGAAAAGAGTAAAAGAACCTGTTTCTTAGAATCCCACTTCAGAGAGGGACTCATCTAAAAATTTGGATACTCCCAATTATGTATAGAGTCTGGAAACCAGCCTCAGCGTTCTGGCAGCTATGGCAGAAGAACAAAATGGGGCAATAAGCCCTGGCCAGCGTTGCTCAGTGGTTGGAATGTTGGCCCTGTCGGCTGTGAACCAAAGGGTCTTGGGTTTGTTTCTGGTCAAGGGTATGTTACTGGGTTGTAGGTTCCCTGCCCCGATTGGGGCGTATGTAGGAGACAACCAATTGATGTGGCTCTTTTACATCGATGTTTCTCTCCCTCTCCCTCTCCCTCTCCCTCTCCCTCTCCCTCTCCCTCTCCCTCTCCTTCTCCGTCTCCCTCTCCCTCTCTTCTCCCTCCCCCTCTCCCTCTCCCTCTCCCTCTGTCAACATCCGCATCACTCTTCTCCCTCCCCCTCTCTCTCCTCTCTCTCCTCCTCCTCCTCCCTTCCACTCTCTCTAAAATCAGTGGAAAAAATATCCTCCAGTGAGGATTAGCCAACATTTTTTTTTGAAATGGGGCAATAAGTTGATTGTACCGAAGTTGCCCACTACTTCATTTTGGTTAGATCTCAGAATTCTTTGCATTTGGTCAAAATCTACAAGGTGATGATTGAGATCCTAAATAAAGATCAGGAATTGAGATTAAACAACAAAAAACAAAACTATCTCACCTAGTCGTCTTTATAGGCAGTCAGGTATAGGAGACAATATCTTAAGTACTGTAATGTATTTATTGTTCCTAAAGATTCTAAGTGTGCTATCACTGTCATTGAGTCCACCAGTAATTTTTTATTTGATCTTGATTATTTACAAAACACTGCTGCTTTTTCCTTCAGCCATTATAGCAGATAATTTTAGCATCTACATGGTTTTCCTTGAACTTATTTGGTTTGTACTCCAGTTAACTGCCAGATCAGACTTTTAATGACTTGGTATGTATATCTTTTGGGGGAAAAAAAAGCAGCAACTTATAATTAGAAAGAGAAAACCCAGATCACTGAATTAGCTAACCAGACTTCTTTTCAGATAAATAATGAAATATGTGCTTCTGTTACATTCTATAATAGAAATGTATTATTTTCTTCTAATAATGAGAATATTTTTTAGCTGTCAGGTTTCCTCTTATATTCCCTTCTTGAATTTCTTAGAATTTTTCATTGTCTGTAGTTCCGTAATGACTTTGTTTTTAATTTAAAATATAATTCCTTTTAAAAAATGTAATTCTTCTTTAAAATACATATATTTGGAGGAACTTTTATTCAGTTATTATAAAATAATGCGATTGCCTTTGTTGACTTTGGTGTGTCTGACCTTAAAGTCCATTCTCTTAACCATTGTGTTATATGGGCTTCCTTCTTTTGTTCCTAGACCAAAAATCTGATAGATTAGCAAGGTACGATAAGTACACTTAGATATTTCACCAGTAATTTGTACAGGCTATTCATTTAAAAAATATATGTTTTTATTGATTTTAGAGAGAGAGGAAGGGACAGGGGGAGAGAGAGAGAGAGAAACATCAATGTGAGAGAAAAACAATTGGCTGCCTCCTGTCTGCACCCTGACTGGGGATTGAACCCACAAAACTTGGGTATGTGCCCTGACTGGGAATTGAACTGGTGAAGTTTTGGTTCACAGGATGATGCCCAACTAACTGAGCCATACCAGCCAGGGCCAGACTATTCATTTTTTATTATAGCAGTAGTGGTTATTTTATTTTGTCTTAAGTATTTATCATTTGGGTAGGATTATGAAAATATACATATTTAAGACCTTTCTAGAAAGTTTTTTTTTTTTTTTAAATATATTTTATTGATTTTTTACAGAGAGGAAGGGAGAGAGATAGAGAGTTAGAAACATGGATGAGAGAGAAACATTAATCAGCCGCCTCCTGCACATCTCCCACTGGGGATGTGCCTGCAACCCAGGTACATGCCCTTGACCGGAATCGAACCCGGGACCCTTCAGTCCCCAGGCCGACGCTCTATCCACTGAGCCAAACCGGTTTCGGCCTTTCTAGAAAGTTTTTATAGTACTTCCTAATTGCTTGAACTGGGGTTTATAAATAATACTAGAAATTAGTGCACGGGGCAGGGTTCCCCTCAGCCCAGCCTGCACCCTCTCCAATGTGGGACATCCTTCTCACAATACTGGACTGCTGGCTTCTAATCATTCACCTGCCTGCCTGCCTGATCGCCCCTAACTGCACCCCTTGCTGCCTTGGTTGCCCCCAATTGCCCCCACTGCTGGCCTGGTCACCCCTTACTGCCCCCCTGCCTGCCTGGTTGCCCCCAACTGCACACCCCTGCCGTCCTGGTCACCCCTAACTGCCCCCCCTGCTGGCCTGGTCGCCTCTTACTGCCCCTGCTGCCGGCCTGGTCACCCCCAACTGCCCCCCCCCCCCCGCCAGCCTGGTCACCCCTCATGGCCCCTCTGCCGGCCTGGTCGCCCCACGTAGCCTGCTTGTTCAGTCGTTTGGTCGTCCCTCACTAATCCCCCTGCTGGCCTGGTCGTAGGCAGCCATCTTGTGAGGGCATGAGGGTTATTTTGCATATTACCTCTTTATTATATAGGATGTGCCTTTTGATTTTAGTAATTTATACACCATCTGAATTTTGGGTATACTGTCACAGGGATTTTTAAATCTGCTTTTAAATCTCTGTGGTTTTTCCTTGACCTTGTTAGCCAAAGTGGCAAAATGTTTCTTTTTCATCGGAATGATTTTCATCAAATTAGTAAATCTACTACTACAAATGATGTGTTGGCTAGCTCCTAACAAATTTATATTTCCAAACTGGATTTCTCTTCTAAATTTCATTTATATATTTATGACATAAATATATATCTGGAAAACTCTACTTAAGTGTAAAAAGGTATCAAAAATGGAATATGCTCCAAACTAAGTTCCTCATATGCCTTCCAAACCTATTCGTCCTGCATTTTTTTCTCATCTTAGTGGCACCTCCATTCTTCCAGTTTATATCCTCTCTTTTTTATCACACCCACATCCAATTCATCATTAAATATTGCTGGGTTTAATTTTAAAATATATCTAAAATTTGACTACCTCTTACCACTGCTCATTATGTTTAGATCACTATCACTTCTAGGTTATAATAACATCCTCCTAACTGATTGCTCTGCATCTGCTTTTTAGCTTCTTCTCAACACATAGAAGTGTATCAGTAGAGTAATTCTGTTAAAGCACAAGTCAGAAAATGTATTCATGGTTCTCATCTCACTCTAGTCACTGTCTCAATCAGGTTTTTTTTTTTTAATATATTTTTTATTGATTTTTTACAGAGAGGAAGGGAGAGAGATAG
The DNA here is from genome assembly GCF_000147115.1 of Myotis lucifugus. Lineage (NCBI taxonomy): Eukaryota > Metazoa > Chordata > Mammalia > Chiroptera > Vespertilionidae > Myotis > Myotis lucifugus. The sequence goes on along the minus strand of NW_005871054.1, from coordinate 2,460,335 downwards.
AGCTAGAAACATCGATGAGAGAGAAACATCGATCAGCTGCCTCCTGCACATCCCCTACTGGGGATGTGCCCACAACCCAGGTACATGCCCTTGACCGGAACCGAACCCGGGACCCCCCAGTCCGCAGGCTGACGCTCTATCCACTGAGCCAAACCGGTTTCGGCCTCAATCAGGCTAATAGTGCTCTTCCTTACTCAGTCTACGTTAGCTAGACACATATTCTCCTTACTTATTCCTAGAACATGCCAGGCATGCTTCCTCTTTAGGATCTGTCCATTTGCTATTCCTTTCTCCTAATTGGTCTTCCCTCAGATATTGGCATAGTTACGTTTTCCACTTTCCTGAGATCGTTTTAAAAAGAAAATTCACACCAATAAGGTTTTCACTGACCACCTCTCTAAAGGTTTAGTTCTCCACTTACTGCTTTATTTTAAAAAACTTTATTGAGCTATACTTTTCATACAGTAAACTGTACCCCTTTGAATTGTGCAATGTGAAATCACCATGACAGTCAAGAGACAGTGTTCAGCACCCCCTAAAAGTTTCCTTATGTCCTCTCTTCACTCTAGTTCCTTTGCAACCACTAATCTACCTTTTGTTATCATAGATTAATTTTTCTCTGCTTTATTTTTTCTGTATGGCACTTATTACTACCTAGCTTGCTATATACAGTTGACCCTTGAACAGCAGATTTGAACTGCGTGGGTCCACTTCTACCTGGATTTTTTTTTTCAGTAAATTTACAGTCAGCCTTCCATATCCCTGGGTTTTGCATCTGTGGTTGGGACTCTTTGGATGTGAAGGACTGTGGACATTGTTCTACATCATCTATATATGTAAAAGCCTAAGTGACCGCACTGACCACCAGGGGGCAGATGCTTAACACAAGAGCTACCCCTAGTGGTCAGTGTGCTCCCACAGCCAACCTCCTGCGGCCCCTCCCCCCTCCCGCCCCCCCCCTCCCCCCCCCCCCGGAAAACTTAAGAAATCCGGAACCCCTTCCCCCAAGGCCCGCCCCCCATTGGCCCTGACTGGGGTGGGCTGGCTGGCCAACTTCCCGTGTCCCCTTCCCTGGGCCTGCCCACCCCAATAGGCCTGAAGGGGCGGCCTCTCCCCCCAGCTGGTTGCCCCGGGGCCAATCGGGGTAGGTCAGCCGGCCAACCTTCCATGGTCCCTCCCACTGGCTGGCCCGCCTCAATCGGCCCCGGGCCCTGATTGGGGTGGGAGGCAGCCCCGATTGGTCCTGATCACCGGCCAGGCCAAGGGACCCCACCCATGCACGAATTTGTGCATCGGGCCTATAGTACTTCAATAAAAAGATTTAAAGAGGGAGAGAAAGATATGTGTCTTTGCAAACTTGTTGACTCTTTGAGAACAGGGCTTTGGCACTGCTGAAGTCCTTATTGGCTTCTGATTAGTAACCTGCCAACAGGCAGCCCCTGGTTTTGGATTTCTTTCAGATTTTTGCTGTTCCGGCTCTCTGGTTCTATTCTTGTGGACAGATGGGGATGATTGAGAGGAAGCCAGGAAATCAAGCCTTAAGAGGACTTGGAAATGATTTTTGGATGTCAGTGCTTTTTGCTAAACCCAGGGTGACAGTGTATCTTGCCCAGCAATGTTGAAACTGCTTGTGTTTGTCTAGTATTTGTGTACTAGTAGGTTGACTGTGGGCTGCATTCCATGCCACTGCTCTACTACCAAGATGCACATAGAAAGCCTCTGCCTTGAGCCTGTTTTTAGCATTTGTTCTTTATTGTGTGTAAAATATAGCATAAAATTTACCATTTAATCATTTTAAGTGTACAGCTGAATTAAGTACATTCACAATGTTGTGTAAACATCATTGCTCTCAATTTCCAGAACTTTTTCATCATCCCAAATAAGAACTCTATACCCATTAACCAGTAACTCCCCATCCCCACCTTTTTCTGGCCTCTGGTAACTTCTGTCTATTTTGTGTATCTGTGAATTTGCCTAATCTAGGTACCTCATATAAGTGGAATCATACAATATTTGCTCTATTGTGTCTGGCTTATTTTGCATAGCATAATGTCTTAAAATTTATCCATATTGTAGCATGTGTCAGAATTTCATTCCTTTTAAAGGCTGTATCATATTCTATTATATTTATATAGAGGCCCGATGCACATAATTCATGCAAGGGGATTGGCCCTTGCAGCCCTGCCTCGGCCCTCACAGCCTCAGTTTTGTCTGGAAGGTCATCTGGAAGGTCGTCTGAATGCTCGTTCAGCTGTCCAGTCTAATTAGCATATTAGCTCTTTATTATATAGGATATATATATTTATATTTATATATATATATATACCACATTTTATTTATCCATTAATATGTTGATGGACATTTGAGTTGTTTCCACCTTTTGACAATTGTGAATAATGTTACTATCCACATGAATGTACACATATCTGTTTGAGTATCTGCTTTTCATTCTTTTGCGTGTATACCTAGGAGTGGAATTGTTGGATCATATGGTTATTCTATGTTTAACTTTTTGAGAAACTGCCAAACTATTTTCCACAGTGGCTGTGCCCTTTTGCATTCTTTCTGACAATGCATGAGGGTTCCAATTTCTGCACATTTCATCAACATTTGTTAATTTCTCTCTGTGTTTATAAATTGCATTCCTAATGGAATGTGAAGTGACTCTTTGAGTCAAGGACATTAATACCTTTTATATCATAAAGTTTATCACATTACCCTTTGTATTAAGGTGAGGGATGAAAACATCACCATAGAAGCAAAGTTGAAGGATATATCTAATATCTATATAGTTTGCCTTCTATGGCCATAAGTGTTAAGTGCAGAAATAAATTCCATAGAAAAGAATGCTATATGCTTTAAGTCATGCATACTTCAAAAAAAGAGGTTGTTGGAGAGGGGCTTAGTAAAGGGTAAAGGGTATCAAATATGTGGTGATGGAAGATTTGACTTTGGGTGATGGGCACACAGTGCAATATACAGATAATGTATCATAGAATTGTACATTTAAAACCAGTATACTTTTTTTTTTTTTTTTTTAAATATATTTTATTGATTTTTTACAGAGAGGAAGGGAGAGAGAGAGAGAGTTAGAAACATCGATGAGAGAGAAACATCGACCAGCTGCCTCCTGCACATCTCCCACTGGGGATGTGCCCGCAACCCAGGTACATGCCCTTGACCGGAATCGAACCTGGGACCTTTCAGTCCGCAGGCCGACGCTCTATCCACTGAGCCAAACCGGTTTCGGCAACCAGTATACTTTTTAAAAAAATTTTTATTTATTGATTTTAGAGAGAGAGAGGAAGTAGAGAGTGTGAAAGAGAGAGAAAGAGAAACGTTGATTTGTTGTTCCACTTATTTTTGCTTTCATTAACTGCTTTTTGTATGTACCCTGGTGGGAGAAAGAACCCACAACCTTGGCGTATCAGAAGGACTCTCTAATCAACTGAACTTCCCGGCCAGGGCCTGATACTTTTTATAGATGCAGTCTCTCATTGTTTGGTAGTTTTCTCTATGCACTCTTAGTCATCTCCACCCTGGTTCTCCTCCAAATTTAAAGTTTATTTTCAAAGGTAAATTAAGTTTGCAGTTTGCTTTCTATTTGGCACTTGGGAATAATAAACTTGACCTTCTGGTTAATTACTGCTCAAACCCTGAATGGAAAGTTTGTGCTGGTATTAAAAACAACAACAACAACAAAAAACCCTGGCTGGTATAGCTCAGTGGTTGAGTGTGGACCTGTGAACCAGGAGGTCATGGTTCGATTCCTGGTCGGGGACATGCCCAGGTTGTGGGCTTGATCCCCAGTTGGGGGCATGCAGGAGGCAGCCAATCAATGATTCTCTCTCATCACTAATGTCTCTCTCTCTCTCTCTCTCTCTCCTCTCTGAAATAAAACAACAACAACCCCCCCCCCCCACACACACACATATTAATAAACCCAAAAGACTTCTTTGTTTTATGAGCTTTGTGTGTATGCCTATGGCAGGGGTGGGGAACCTTTTTTCTGCCAAGGGCCATTTGTATATTTATAACATCATTCTTGGGCCATACAAAATTATCAGCTTAAAAATTAGCCTGCTATATTTGGTCAAACATTTAATTAATTTACCCCTAATGCCTTGGCAGGGCCAGACCAAATGATTTCTGGGGCCTTATGCAGCCTGCGAGCAGGATGTTCCCCACCCTTGGCCTATGGCAATAGTCCTTTGACAGAAGCACACAGGGTAGTGATATTATAATGGTGTACTCAAGTAGGTATGGACAGGACGTTTATGCTTTACTCAGTACACTTATTTATGTTTTTAAATCAAGTGCTGTTGCCTCTGCTTCTGTTTTAGATGTCAGTCCATCAACAGCGTATGCTGTTCACTATTTACATTTCAGAAATTGCTCAGAAACCTTGAAATGATCTTTTACTTTTGCCAGCTGTTTCTCCATGTTAGTGTTCCTAGAGCCTGTGACCACTTTGGAGAGATTTGGCTGGCTCTTCTCTTGGCACTGCCCCCCACCCTGTTCTATTTAACTAGACTAGCTCATAAGATGTCATCCATGTAAGATTTTACTTAAATTTTATTTGAAGAAAGGTATCTGTATTTAACTTTGGAATTAAATGGCTTAGCTAATGTTTTTATGTCAGAAATGTAAATGAGGGGTGGTATTACCAAAGAAATGAAATGCTTTCCCCTTCCTATCATATTACACAGTGCATGGGAGTAAATCATTAATTAGTATAAATCTTTTGTGGTCAAGATCTTTGGAATGGTACATTTGGCATGTAACTTTTACTTCCATCCTATATAATAAAAGGGTAATATGCAAATCAACTGAACATGGAACGACGGATCTCTATAATGCACACTGACCACCAGGGGGCAGGCGCTCAATGCAGGAGCTGCCCCCTGGTGGTCATTGCGCTCCCACAGTGGGAGTGCTACTCAGCCACAAGCCTGGCTGATGGCTGGCGAGGACAGCAGTGGTGGCAGGAGCCTCTCCCGCCTCTGCAGTTGAGCTAAGGATGTCCGATTGCAGCTTAGGCCCGCTTCCTTGCAGGGAGCGGGCCTAAGCCGTCAGTTGGACATCCCCTGAGGGCTCCCAGACTGCTAAAGGGCTCAGGCTGGGCTGAGGGACCCCTCTCCACCCAGTGCACAATGTTGTGCACTGAGCCTCTAGTCAGTATATACTTGTGACTATTGAAGGGATTCAGAACAGGCCTCCCTAAGGTGTGCCACTTTGGTATGTGAATTATTTTGAGCTGAAGGCAATTGAGACTCTGTGAGCTCACAAAAAACTTTTGCTTCTCCCTTAAAGAATTTAAATTGGGGCACTTGCCTGGCCAGTGTGGCTCAGTGGTTGAGTGTCGACCTATGAGTGAGGAAGTCACGGTTTGATTCCTAGTCAGGGCACATGCCCGGGTTGTGGGCTCAATCCCCAGTAGAGGGTGGGCAGGAGGCAGCTGCTCAATGATTGATGTTTCTGTCTCTCCCTCTCCCTTCCTCTCTGAAATTAATAAAAAAATGTATCCTATATAATAAAAGGCTAATATGCAAATTGTCCCCTTGAGAGTATGACCGACCGGGAGTTCGACCACTTTCTATGATGTGTGCTGGCCACCAGGGGGTGCCATGGAATGAAGGAAGGCCCCGGCTGGCAGCTGGCCCCGATCAGCCCTGATGGCCGGCCAGGCCTAGGGACACTACCTGCTCACAAATTTCCTCACAAATTTCGTGCACCGGGCCTCTCGTGTGTGTGTGTGTGTGTGTGTGTGTGTAAGTTGGCGGACTTGCCCATGATAAGAGTTATCACTAGAAATAACTTTTTATGACCTCTCTATAAGGCATGGCAAGTTTCTAATTAATGAACATATGATCTTCTTATTGTCTTGAGGATTAGCTTTCTACCCTCTGATGTCCCAAGGTGCCTTATTTTATCCTTAGTTCAGAATGTCATATATATCTCATTTTCCCTTTCTGTTTCTGAACCTCTCTTGTATGTGGGGGTCTCTGAGTCTCTTTGCGGAGTTCCTATATGTATATATGTAATTACATTTAGTTATATTCTCTTGTTAATATCATCTGTCTGTGTAGTTTAATTATTAGACTAGCTGAAAGAACCTAAAGGAAAGTTTCTTCTTCTTACACTATAAAAATCTCAGATATGGTTGCTGTGAGAGATGTGATTAGTTACTACTCTTATTCATACAGGGTGCCCCCCAAAATATGTACACACTTTGGTTTCCATTATTAATTTCAATGGGTTAAATCTGAAAAGAAAGCAACATCAATTGAGCTATAAACTGTTAAAGTGTGTATACATTTTTGGGGGACACCCTGTATTTAGGTAAGAATTTAACTTCATGGATTTCCCATAGGGACTGATTTAGAGAGATGACCTTTGGTGGTGGTGTTTCACACTATGTTCCTTGGAGTCATGATGATCCCTAGAAATGCCTCCAAGTTTATCACAGGGGTGGGGTAAGGGAGGTAGAGGTGAAGCTTAGGTAGAGAGGGCTCTGGCTTCAACATTATTTCAGTCAGTGCAGCTGCAACTTTATCTATTTCATTTGTGGGCTTCCACAAAGAGGATTCTGGGGCTAAAATTTGAAACAACCAGATTAGTAGAAAGATCTAGGAGTTAGGAAATCTAGGATGCAGTTCTGGCTATCCCATTTATACTAGTTTTGTAGCATTAAGCAAGTAATTTTAACTTATCTTTCTTAGTTTTTCATATGTAAAATAGAACTAATCCTGTCTACCTCATAGAATTGTTTTCAGATAGTGGTCTTAAAAATGATGAATCGGAAAGTATACTGAAGCCCTGGCTGGTGTGGCTCAGTTGGTTGTGCGTTGTCCCATGCACCAAAAGGTCCCTGGTTTGTTTCCCAGTCAGGGGACATGCCCAAGTTGCAGGCTTAATCCCCAGGAAGGGGGCGTGCAGTAAGCAGCCAATTTATGTTTCTCTCTCTCCCTCTCCCTTCCTCTCTCTCTACAAAATCAATAAAAACATTTTTTTAAACATATTTTATTGATTTTTTTACAGAGAGGAAGAGAGAAGGATAGAGAGTTAGAAACAGCAATGAGAGAGCAACATCAATCAGCTGCCTCCTGCACACCTCCCACTGGGAATGTGCCCGCAACCAAGGTACATGCCCTTAACCAGAATCGAACCCGGGACCTTTCAGTCCGCAGGTCGACACTCCATCCACTGAGCCAAACCAGCTAGGGCAATAAAAACATTTTTAATTTTAAAAAGTATAATAAAGGTACTGTTAACAATAGCAGCAATTCCCAGTAACAGGAATTCAAATAGTTTTGAATTTTGCTGTAGACTTTTTAAATAATAACTACGGACTTTCCTTTTCCAATTTTCTGTCACCTAGGGTATTTTTATCTCTTCTTTTAAAAAATAGTTTTGTTGGCAAACTTCCTTAAAATTGATTTCTAGTGGGAAACAATGACTTTATAAACATATACATACACACACACATATACAAACAAATGTATGTATGTATATCTTAAAAAATGTATATTGATTTTTTTTCACAGTTTCTAAGAATGTAAGTAGATAAATGAAGTTTAGCTTAGAAAAACTTTAGCTATCTCTGCATTCCCAAGAGGAAAAGTCCACAATGCTTGAATTTATTTTCAGTCTTTGAAGGGCCAAAAAATTGTGCCTGAAATTTGTGTTAGCACATTTCTGAATCTGATGTTAAGTTACTCTGCTTAGTTGTGTTGATGCCTTTTACTTTCTTCTTTCCTTCAAGCAGGGAATACAAGCTCCATGTTTTCTTCAGGAAACCATCCTATCCTATGTATTTGTTTAAATTCCATAGCCTGTGAAATCACAGGGACAAACATAAAGAATAGATCTCATTCAAAAATGGCTCAGTAATTGTGTTTTAGCCTTAAATAGAAAAAGTCTGAGCTTTTCTCTTTTACTTGATGGAGTATTAGAATGACTTCTCTTTAAGAAGTTGATTAGCCAATTTGATGCAAAGAGAGGAAGTGAGAATAGCATTATAGGGTTAGGTGGTGCTTGCTAATTATCCACCTCTTGCATGGCATATGCATTTTAAATATTAGGGGAATTAAGGTACTCCTTGCATCACACCACCAGCCCAAGTTACAGTTTTGAGAATAGCTAGCCAGTTTCTGGTAAATAGTTATGGACATACAGGAAAGCACAGTCCTATCTAATCTAATAATAGACAAACATGGTAATTGACCATACCTCTGCTACGCTTCCCATTGGCTAATCAGCAGGATATGCAAATTAACTGCCAACAAAGATGGCGGCCGGCAGCCACGCAGCTGAAGCGAACGTGAGGCTTGCTTGCTCCAGTGATGGAGGAAGCCAAGGTTCCCCGCCTGCCGTGGCCCAGCTCTGAGCTCCAGAAGCAACAATGTTTCAATTATAGAATCCAAACAAACCCCAGATACCTGCTTTCAGCCAGCCACGGCCTCAGAGCTGGAGCTGGGCCTCAGAGCTGGAGCCGGCTCTCAGCTCTAGTGACAGCTATAGAAGGTAAATAAATCCCAGAATAAAAAAAAAAGAAAAAAAGGAGAGGCTGGGAGCTTCAGGCACCCGCCAGCCTGAAAACGGCCCTCAGCCCCTCACCCAGACTGGCCAGGCACCCCAGTGGGGACCCCCACCCTGAAGGGGATGTGACCAGCTGCAAACAGCCATCAGCCCATCATCCAGGCTGGCCAGGCACCCAAGCGGGACCCCCACCCTGATCTGGGACACCCTTCAGGGCAAACCAGCTGGCCCCCACCTGTGCACCAGGCCTCTATCCTATATAGTAAAAGGGTAATATGCAAACTGACTCTAACAGCAGAAAGACTGGGAATGACTGGTCACTATGACACACACTGACCACCAGGGGGCAGACGCTTAACGCAGGAGCTGCCCTCTGGTAGTCAGTGCGCTCCCACAGGGGAGCTCTGCTCAGCCACAAGCCAGGCTGATGGCTGCCAGTACAGCAGTGGTGGTGGGAGCCTCTCCTGCCTCCTCAGCAGCGCTAAGGATGTCTGACTGCAGCTTAGGTCTGCTCCCTGTTGGCAAATGGACATTCCCCGAGGCTGCCGGGCTGCCAGAGGGATGTCTGATTGCCATCTTAGGCCCAGTCCCCCGGGGAGCAGGCCTAAGCCAGCAAGTGGTCACCCCCGAGGGTCCCAGACTGCGAGAGGGCACAGGCCGGGCTGAGGGACCTTCTACCCCCTAGTGCACAAATTTTTGTGCACCGGGCCTCTAGTCTATATATATATATAAAAGGCTGATATGCAAAGTGTCTCCTCAGGAGTTCAACCGTGAGACTGGGAGTTCGATTGCTCACTATGACGTGTGCTGACCATCAGGGGGTGGCGCGGAACATGGTGGGCGACCAGCAGCAGCAGTGGGGCGCTGAGGGAGCAAGGGAAGGAGGAGGCGGGGAGGTGGGGGGGAGGGGCAACTGTGCAGTGGCGATGCACGGGCGGTAAGGGAAGGAGGTGGGGGGAGGAGGGGAGGTAGAGAACCTGATTGCTGGCCAGACCTAGGGACCCTACCTGTGCATAAATTTTGTGTACTGGGCCTCTAGTCTGACAAATAATTTACCTGCCTATCAAGTATTAAATGTAAGATATGCCAGAAGGGTAGTATTTCCTATGTTCTTGAAGTTAACAAAATTAAATACCTGAAAAGAAATGTTCTTTTTTCCTTTGTTAAAACTCTTTCTACTGAACAAAAATTCTAAGAACTAAGAATTCCATAGGAATTAGGAACTTAACTGTTAAGGTATTTTATAGCACAGTAACATATTTTATTGACCAACTAGTCCTCTTGGGAAAAATTTTTAAATTCCATAATAAGCCTTAGCTGGTTTGGCTCAGTGGATAGAGCGTCGGCCTGTGGACTGAAGGATTTCAGGTTCTATTCCGGTCATGGGCACATGCCCTGGTTGCAGGCTCGTTCCCCACTAGGGGGCGTGCAGGAGGCAGCCAATCAATATTCTCTCTCATCATGGATCTTTCTATCTCCCCCTCTTGCTACCTTCCTAAAATTAATAAAAATATATTTAAAAAAGAACTCCATAATAAGTATAACAATATCTATTTATTGAGTGCTGCTTATGTGTCAGTTCTTAAATGTTGTAAGGTACATAAATGAGGAGAAAGTTTCAGAGATGTTAAACAATGTACTCAAGGTCACACAACTCAAGTATGGAGAGTTAGAGAGTCGAGCACAATTCTACCTGGTTGTAAAACTCATTTTCTTTTTCTTAACCATGTTCTCTCAGTCAAGATTCATTAATGAAACATATCTTTTACTTTTCAGAATAGTTTTCCTTTATAATTATGTCAAGTGCATCCTACTTTGCTTTTATTTTTCATGGTGAAATTAGACATAATATACCTAAAAATTCAAATTCAAAAGACTAAGTTAGGATATTTCAGGAATAAAGTTAAGGTTGGAATCTTTGGAATTATATATCACCAGCATTGATTTGCTTTGCTGAGGGCTTTAATATACCCTTGTCAACTTGCTTTTTATTTGTGCCCTATTCTTTAGTATAGGATTTTTTTCCCCTTAACCATTGATCACCATTTTCCTCTTCACACTGCTGTGCATAAACCTAAGAGATTATGAGGATCTTTTTGGTCCACACCACCAGAAACATTGTTCTTCCTCCAGATATCCATGACAAATATTAGTTAGTAGGTGCCATCATCTAACATATGATGTGCTTCAGCCTGAAACATTTTTAATTCATCGCTTTTGTTTATTTTATTTTATTTTATTTTTTAAAATATTTTTTATTGATTTTTTACAGAGAGGAAGGGGGAGGGACAGAGAGTTAGAAACATTGATGAGAGAGAACCATCGGTCAGCTGCCTCCTGCACACTCCCCACTGGGGATGTGCCCGCAAGCAAGGTACATGCCCTTGACCGGAATCGAACCTGGGACCTTTCAGTTCGCAGGCCGACGCTCTATCCACTGAACCAAACCGGTCAGGGCGCTTTTGTTTATTTTAAATGAATTATTTTACTCTCTAGATCAAAATTTTTGGATCCATGATTTTTTTAAATTAAAAATAATTCTAGTTTTCTTTGATAAATTACATTTGTAAAGTTGGTTTGTGTTTTCTTCTGCCTGTTTTATTAATAAAAGAAGTTGAATAATAACTGTTTTATGTATTTTATATGCTGGTGCTGAGGTAATGGTGCCACTGCGTAAAAACAACCCTTTAATGAATGAGATATCAAACCAATTAATATTTTTACCTCTCAGGTTATTTATGAGAAATTGAAATACCTTGTTTTATTATTAAGGCCAAACAATGCTCCAAACATGTTTTTTCTGTGAAGATTTAGACACTTGAGAAGATTGTTTAACTATCCACTAAGGAACTTTGGATTAAGGAACACTGAGTGTACAGTATTTCACCCACTAAACATACACTGTTTTACTCAAAGAAGCTAAGCCCTATCATCATCTTAAGATCTGCCTTTGGAAATACCAGCTAAGCCGGTGATACTGGGTATAGCTTTATGCAAAGGGAATAGCTTGTATCTTGGCTAGTCGGAGATTAAAAATGAGTAGCAGTTTCTGTTCACTAAAGATGCCTCTGCTTAATAGGGGGAAGGAACATGTTCTTATTCTGGGTAGCTACAATCTACAGTGGAAGAAGGGACAGTGGCTGGGGTTCTATTTAAATGCTCAGACTCCAGTTAACTGTCTTATTTCATATTTCTTAGCTGCTCTCTATTTTTTTTTTAAACCAAATCTCTTTGGAATAATTTTTAATCTCAGAAGGAAAGGTGTTTAGATTTTTGTTGTTGTTTAGTAGTATCCAATATGTAGATAGTATGTCCCTGTTTGTTCCTGACCTCTAAATTTGAGTTAACTTGAATTTTACTTCTGGAAGTTAGGTCTAACGAAGTCTACCTATCACATGATTGGAAATAGTGGCAGAATAGACTTTTCTGGAGTGTTCTCTGTCCTGGTCATATACAAGTTATTCAGTTTATCTTATGGTCTGAAATACAAGGAACCTGAAACAGATGGTAAACTGGTGTAAGAGAGAAGGTGGAGTACTATGTGATTCTTCATATGAATAGCAAGGAAGAAGCTTAAGTACTTAACCTTGAGAAACGTAACCTAATGATTTCTTTTCATCCTTTTTCTCAAATGTCCCTTAATTCTGGAGATTTTCCCCTTGACTTCCCTTTTATACCTCCCCTCTTATCCTACCTTCCATATATGTTTCTCCCTTTCCCTTTTTATAAAGCCACCCTATTTGGCATTGCTTGTCTGTTATCTATGGGTCTGTTTCACCAGACTTTAAGGGCCATGAAACTAGGAATTATGCTATTCTTTTTTTAAAAATATATATATTTTATTGATTTTTTTACAGAGAGGAAGAGAGAGGGATAGAGAGTTAGAAACATCGATGAGAGAGAAACATCGATCAGCTGCCTCTTACACACCTCCTACTGGGGATGTGCCCGCAACCAAGGTACATGCCCTATGGCCGGAATCGAACCTGGGACCTTTCAGTCTGCAGGCTGACGCTCCATCTACTGAGCCAAACCAGTTAGGGCTATGCTTTTCTTATTCATTGTTGAATCACAGGTCCTTATGACAGTATCAGGTATAGTGATACCAAATATAAACTTACTACATTAATGAGCAAATGAATGGTCAGCTGTTATGAGAGGTGATTCTCTCATCAAAAAGGAGGTTAAATTTTAAAAGGCTTTCCCACTTTTTACTTTTGTAATTTCACTTTTCGGATATAAAAGTGATAAAACTAATGTTGGAGAAAATTTGAAAGTAGAAAAAAGGGAACTCTCTAGTAGTAATCTCTACCACCCCAATGAAGTTGCTAATACTTGGTATATTTCCTTTCAGTTTTCTATGGGCCTTTAAAAATAAATCCTTAAACATAATGTATGCATTATACAATTCTGTATCTGCATTTGTTGAAAAATAGGAATAAAACATATCCCTTTATTTTTTTTCTCACTTTTGTTCTCCTCTCTACTGCATTTTGTTGTTCAGCTTTGAATAGTTCAGTTTTGGGGAAGAATGTATCACTTAGGAAGAGTCTTGCTGAGAGGGATAAAGGATCACGTGCTTTGTTGTGGAGACTTCATTTTGTAAGCTGACTTATTGTCATGTGGCAGTTAAAAAATGAAGCTGAGAAAAATCAAATTAGATTTTCTTTTTCCTTGGAGATACATAACCGATATTCTGGAACTTGATCTCATCAAGGAATTTCATTGCTATTTGAAATTGAGCTTTCGTTTTTCTTAAGGAAATAGGGGATTAAATGTGGGATTAAAGTACAAATACACCTTGATTACTCAATTACTTAAAATCTGTGGGTGAGTTGAATATTTGTGACAGTGACTCATTTTCCATTTGCTTATATTATTGGTTCAGAAATCCCCTCTAATGAGATTGTAAAGAAATTTACAGGTTGTTAGAAAAAAATTATCCTTTGCTCTATGCTTTTGATGTAGCTTATTTATTTTATTGCTACTCACTTTAGATAGGCTAAGTATATTTCCTAATATACTTCTAGATTAACAAGCAATTAGTTTATACTCTGGAGTTTTTGATTATTGCAAAAGTCCATTTAACTTAAACCACCAGAGGTCTCTGAAGTTTCAGTGAATCATATATACTTCTCTAATCTCAACTAATAATGTGTAGGAAGCATCTATTTTTTTAAATGGTTGAGTCATTTTATAGAGTTTTAAGAAATTTTATTGCTGTGCTGAAAAGTGTAACATTTCATATTATGTCTTCTTTTCTTTTTTCTTTTTTTAATATATATTTTTTATTGTTGATAGTATTACAGATATTTTCCATTTCCTCTCTCCTGCTTATCCCCCCCTCATATTGTGTCTTCTTAATTGACAGTCTTAGTGATTTATAACAAACTTTCTTCTCATCTTTGGTGTTTGTCTTCTATAACATTGATATCATTCAAAACTCTGGATATTTTCTTTAAATTGACAAATTTCTGAGTAATACAATGTATCCCATTGGTTTAGTCTTGTTATGCTGTTGAGAGTGATTGTTCTGCAGATTTTCTTAGATGTGATTGTTTAAGAAATAGATTTTTAAGTCTCCTATGGTTTATCAGAATTGGAATTGATTGAGAGCCACGCTGCAAAAAGTCCAAAGGTTTCTTTCTTTCTTTTTTTTTAAATTGTTTTCAGGGAGGAAGGGAGAGAGAGATAGAAACATCAAGATGAGAAAGAATCATTGATTGGCTGCCTCCTGCATGCCCCCACTAGGGATCAAGCCCTCAACCCAGGCATGTGCCCTGACTGGGAATCGAACTGTGATCTCCTGGTTCAAAGGTTGATTCTCAACCACTGAGCCACACTGGCTGGGCAGTCCAAAGGTTTTTAAAGTCACATGTTCAGTAAAGCATATTAATGGTTAGTAAGCTTGTGTACTTTGTCAAGTCATCGACGTGATTAGGCTTCATAGCAGCTATCAATCAGCATTCTGTGAATATGACTAAGACTTAGTTCATTCACTCAGCTGAGTTCACTCTTTATTTATTTTTTAAAATATGCTTTTATTGATTTTAGAGAGAGGGGAAGGGAAGGGAGAGAGCGATAGAAACATTGATTGGCTGCCTCCTACACGCAACCACTGGGGATCCCGCCCACAATCGGGCCATGTTCCCTGGCCAGGAATTGAATCAGTGATCTCCTGGGTCGATGCTCAACCACTGAGCAACACCAGGTGTGCTGAGTTCACTTTTTATTTTTTTTTTATTTTTATTTTTTTAAATAATTAAATCTTTATTGTTCAGATTATTACATTTGTTCCTCTTTTCCCCCCCATAACTCCCCTCCTCCCAGTTCCCACCCCACCCTCCGCCCTCACTCCCCACCCACTGTCGTCATCCATAGGTGCACGATTTTTGTCCAGTCTCTTCCTGCATCTCCCGCACCCTTTTCCTCCCCAAGAATAGTCAGTCCATTCCCTTTCTATGTCCCTGATTCTTTTATAATCACCAGTTCATTCTGTTCATCAGATTATTTATTCACTTGATTCTTAGATTCACTTGTTGATAGATGCGTATTTGTTGTTCATAATTTGTATCTTTACCTTTTTCTTCTTCTTCCTCTTCTTAAAGGATACCTTTCAGCATTTCATATAATACTGGTTTGGTGGTGATTAACTCCTTTAGCTTTTCCTTATCTGTGAAGCTCTTTATCTGACCTTCAATTCTGAATGATAGCTTTGCTGGATAAAGTACTCTTGGTTGTAGGTTCTTGGTATTCATCACTTTGAATATTTCTTGCCACTCCCTTCTGGCCTGCAAAGTTTCTGTTGAGAAATCAGCTGACAGTCGTATGGGTATTCCCTTGTAGGTAACTGAGTTTCTTTCTCTTGCTGCTTTTAAGATTCTCTCTTTGTCTTTTGCTCTTGGCATTTTAATTATGATGTGTCTTGGTGTGGTCCTCTTTGGATTCCTTTTGTTTGGGGTTCTCTACGCTTCCTGAACTTGTAAATCTATTTCTTTCACCAAGTAGGGGAAGTTTTCTGCCATTATTTCTTCAAATAGGTTTTCAATATCTTGCTGTCTCTCATCTTCTGGCACCCCTATAATTCTGATGTTGGTACGCTTGTAGCTGTCCCAGAGGCTCCTCACACTATCTTCACACTTCCGGATTCTTTTTTCATTTTGCTTTTCCGGTTGGGTGTTTTTTGCTTCCTCGCATTTCAAATCTTTGACTTGATTCTTGCGCTCCTCTGGTCTGCTGTTGGGAGTCTGTATAATATTCTTTATTTCAGTCAGTGTATGCTTACTTTCTAGTTGGTCCTTTATCACACCATCGAGGGTCTCATTAGATTTCCTGTACATCTCATCAAGTTTATCGACAGCCTCTAGAAGCCTCTTGAGAGACCTCAAAAGTGTGGTTTTGAATTCTATATCCAGTAGCCTGATTTCCTCCGGTTCTGTCCTTTGTGGCCTGTTTCTTTGTCTTGGCATTTTTTTATGCTTCGCTGTGTCGATAGAGTGGCTTTCCGTGTTAAGTGTCCCAATTACCTGAGGTAGACACTCTTGGTGCACCCCCTTGTGGTCTCTGTGAGCAGTCTTGTAGTCAAGCCTTGATTGTTGTAGGTAATTACTACTTGACCTCCAGGCCAACTGGCTGTGAGAATCAGCTGTGTTTGCAGTGGGAGAACTTCTGTCCTCTAGGGAGGTGCGAATCTAGCCTTTGCCTGAGGCTATCCGGCAAATGGCTCTGTGCAGGGCTTGGGCGGGGCAGGTCCCACAGGATCAACAGAGCGGAGGAGGGAGCAGTTATGGCTGCTCTCAGTCTGTCTCCAGGGGCTCTGCCTCTCTGTCCCAGCAACCGCTGCAAACCTCGGAGGGACCGAAGCCAGACAGTCCCGCTTCTCCTGTTTGAGTCTGGGTCCCTAGAGACTCGCCCGGATCTGGAGCTCAGAGTCTGAGGCTCCCTCCGGATTGAAACAGTCAACTGCGCCCTCAGCCACCAGCCCGCGCCGCGCGCACTCCGCACCTTAGTATTTTACTTCAGCACTGCGCCTCCTCTGATTCTCGGTTCCTCCTAGTTGTAGAACTTCCACTCAGCCAGCCTTCCTGTGGTTCTGGATGATGTCCGTTCCGTCTTTTAGTTGTATTTTTGAAGTGGTTGTTCGAGGCAGCAAACTCCCGCGTTAACCTATGCCGCCATCTTGGTTTCTGAGTTCACTTTTTAAAAGACTCTTATTATGCTATAGAAACGACTCATAGACTGCCTCATTATATTTCCTTCCTCAGGATGTATCATCCCCTCTCAGTCTGCTTTACTGGCATGACTGCAGCTCATTCAGAAGGAATCTTTTTACCATCCTATTTTTATTTACTTATTTTATTAGTTGGGATTAAGTTCAGCTGCCAGTCACAGAGATTCAAATTAACAAAGGCTTTACAAAGATAGAAGTTTATTTCTCTTTTATGTGAAACTTGAGAGATAGGCTGTGTTCCACACAGCTGTCAGAATCCGAGACTTTTTCATCAGATCATTCCATTGTCCCTTGGATGTGATCCTTGTCCTCATGGCCCAAGAGGCCATTATATCTATACGTCAGGCAACAGGAAAGGGTCAAAGAAGAAAGGAGCAAAAGATACATATCTCTTGTCCTTTACGGAAGATTCTTTGAAGCTGCCACATCAATTTTTCCACTTGTTCCCCATTGATTAGAACTTAGACACATGGCCATACTTAGCTACTAAGGGAGGGAGGAACATGTTTTTATTCTGGGTAGCTACAATCTACTATGGAAGAAGGGACAATGTATAAGAGGAACAGATGGGAATCTGTCACACCATGATTTCTGTTTCTTACAGTCATTGAGTGGAATAAATTTCAACAGTTTTATCCCAATTTTAGCATAGTGTCTTTAGGATATTATTGATAAGAACTTTGATGAGGGTAGACTAAGATTAGGGGAAACAAAGAGAACTGACATGATCTGTGTGTCAGCATATTCGCATAGCTCTTCTCTTTTTTGAATTTCCATGTATCAGTTTGGAGTTTATTTTCTCACTAGTTACTATAGTTTCTTTTATCATTTGGGTCAAAGGGACAGCTGACTGGCGGTCATGTTTATGGAAGATCCTTCCAGGCTTCAAAAAAAGTCCGGGCATCAGAAACCTAGACTGATGAAAAAGTATAATTTGTATTACCTTTTATAAGTCTGATGCCTAACTCACCACTTTAGAAAGGTGTGTGCTCTTAATGCATCAGAGTATTGAAATAGGAGTCACAAAATAATGAGAGGAAGGTGAGTGTGGGAGCAGTTACAGGAAAAAAAATGATACAAACTTTGTTAAATAGAAAAGTTTTCCTAGGAATGTAGGGCATTTAGGACAGGATACTACCCATAGAAACAGAACATGAAACCTTGAGAAGTTGGGATCCCTGGAAAAGAAATGAACACTAAGACCAGCTATGGGATTAACAGGGTTTTGTATAATGAAAAGAAATGGGATGACACTTCTACCTTGCTTTTCCAGTGGATGGAGAAATAATATTCTCAACTCTTCATGATCCAAATGTGTTTTTGAGGCTAATGAATCAAATCTAAGGTTGGAATTTTGGGGGGAAAAAAAGAAAAAAGAATAGAGAGGACAAGTTCCTTCTTTTCAGTTGTCTAAATGAGCTCAGTGAGTTCCTGTGGCATTGACTGACTTCAGCACTTGAATTTCAGGGATGACTGAACTGGTTGGCTTGACCATAATGCAGTCTAACAGGACATCTGGAAACATTTGACCCAATTCCAAGGAACAGTGGGCATGTCCATGGATATCACATTGATGTCATTCATGCCTTTTATCTCAGAGAAAGATTTTTGTGAATGAGGTATTATGGTTGACACATTTTTTATGTACATAGAGTGTGTGTGTGTGTATGTATGTGTATATATACATGTATGAAATATATATATAGTCACCTAGGGTTTAGTCAGGGTTCTCCAGAGAAACAGAACAAACAGGGTAACATATAGATAAGATGAGAATTATTGTAGGAATTGGTTCGTATAGTTATGGAGGCCTAGAAATCCATTTTCTGCTATCTATAAGCTAGAGAACCAGGAAAGCCAGTGTTAGAATTCAGTGCTAGTTAGAAGACCTGGGAACCAGGGGAGCCAATGGTATAATTCTCAGTCTGAGGCCAAAGACTTAAGAACCAAGAGCTCCCATGTCTGAGGGTTAAGATGGATGTCCCACCCAGCTCAAGGAAGGAGAGAGAGAGAATTCACTCTTCCTCCTTCTTTTTGTATTATTTGGGTCCTCAATGGATTTGATAATGCCTGCTCACATTGTTGAAAGCACATCTTCTTTACTTAGTTAGCTAATTCAAATGCTAATCTTTCCAAAAACACCCTCACAGACACACCCCAAAATAATAGTTTACCATCTGTCTGGGCATCCCTTAGCCCAGTCAAGTTGACACACAAAATAAATCATCGCAGTGACTTTTTTCTTCCTGTGCTTTATAAATTTTAATTGAGATCTCACATGATCTTTGTTATCTTCTCTCATGGAAAGTAGATTTTTGGCTGTTCATCCTTTTGCTGAGGAGAAAGAGCTCTGAAGTTTGCAACTTTTTCCAGGAATTTCAATTCCCTCCCTGCCTTGTATGGAGCTAAGACTTTTCTTCTGTATCGTGTGATCATTAAATGCCGAGGCTGACCACCAGACCCTGAGCGACAGATGAATAGATTACTCCAACATAACATTTGCTGTGAAAGAGAGGGCTAAGGGACTGCCTGTCTAAAGGAACCAGACAACCTCGATTGCCTGCCTCATTAGGCTTTTATTGTAGCAGCAGTTTGAGATAAAGTTTATCTTTTAGATGCAATCAGTAGGGTAAGTAATATTGGAAGGACACATGTGTTTGCTGTGTCCTTTAAGCAAGGACACCCAAAGATTAAGCATAAGGATTCCGTAAACACCCGGGGTTCTGCACGTGCACAGACTTGTGTGGAAAGGTCAAGGGATAACTAGGGGCACCATCTTTGGCACTCCCTAAGTTGGAATTCTGATAAACAGGGTGGGCGGCCTTCCGCACACTTCTCTTTTCTCGGAAAGTTTGTCCTCCTTACAAACTTTCCAACCAAGTCTCGTGTGCTCCCCAACAGTTAAAACCCACTGATTTTCAGCTCTCTTTGATTTTTTAACCCCCTTGCTTTTTTGTGAACTTAGCTATTTATTTAGAAGGTTATGTTTTATTTATCCAACATTTCTAAATATCTTTTAAGGGAGATTTTTATGTCTCTTTAGGCCACCTTGTCCTCAGAAGCTCAAGTTTCCAGTTACTTTAATTCATACAGTATTATTAAAGTTATTCTGTACTGGATGGAGAAAAAAATATATAATTCAAAAGGAAAACAGCCTTATATCAATATTTTTCATTGTAAAAATATATGCTGTTTTATATGGTAAATGGTGATGATGCTTGAAATACTATCAGTAGGATACAGAGGTTCAAAATATATGAATCAAAACTAATTACAACTACAGACCACCATGACACAAAAATTACAATAGTGATATTTTGTATGTACTAACTTTAAAGGGAATCTAGAATTTAATTGTTATTTTCATTTCAAATGCTCTTTCAAGAATTATATCATTTTAGATGATGTGACATGATGCTTATTATACTTGTTAATTTGTGTTTAATAAAAGTCCTTTGAGTAAAAATTTTGATAGATTATAGCTCAAGGCAAAAATTAACCTAGATCGTGGTCGGCAAACCGCGGCTCATTAGCCACATGTGGCTCTTTGGCTCCTTTAGTGTGGCTCTTCCACAAAATACCACGTGGGGGCACGCACATACAGTGCGATTGAAACTTTGTGGCCCATGCGCATAAGTTGGTATTTTGTGGAAGAGCCGGTATTTTGTGGAAGAGCCACACTGAAGGGGCCAAAGAGCTGCATGTGGCTTGTGAGCCATGGTTTGCCGAGCCGCAGTTTGCCGACCACTGACCTAGATGTTTCTGTATAATTCAGAAAAGGAGGAACCATTTAACTGGAAAACTCTGTGATTATTTGAATTCTCTTATGCAATTTGATTATTAAATTAGAATAAGGAAAGTTGTGAAAGAAAATGAAACTAAAAGAGAGAAATAAGAATGGGAAATAGTTAGTCACCATGAAGGAGGATGTGACAAACCCATTGGGTTGGTGCAGTGGTTGTGTCTTTCCATTTACCACTCTAGAAGTGCATCTGAATTAACAGTGCTATTTCCCTGTCAATTTGGCTGGTTATTGGCAGTAAAACTGACATTACTTGGACTTAATTAGAATTGGTTAAGGATTCTTGTCCCCATTTTTTTTTTAAAAAGATAAATTTGGAGAGGGGAGAACTAGAATCTGATTTCACGATTATTTCCTGAAATGACCAACAGAAAAGAAACTCCTCACCTCATCTTTTTTTCTTTTCTTTACTAGTGTGCCTTTACTCTTACAATGATATTTGTTTAGCATTTCAGTATTTATACTATAGATTAAGGGAGGAGAAGAGAGCAAAACATGTGCATGAAAGTGATTATTAAAATGCCTAAATTCCCAGGGGACACAGGGGAAATTTTGACTACAGCTGCTTCATTCCTATAATGGCTGATCAGGGATGCAAATCATGACCAAATTTATACAAATTTGATGGGCTGTTTGTTATTGCTAAAGTCCTAGGTTCAAGTTTTAATATTCAGATGCGGAGAAAAGGATGGAAACTGGTGTTCATGAGTAATTAATATTAGACTCCTAAATGAAAAATTAGAAAAAATATATTATTTGTGTAACTCAGTCCAGGTGTTTTTATATGTTTTCTCACTTGACCTTCAATACTCCCACATGGTAGGTATCTTTATCCCCAAGACACATGGAGGTATATAACTTCAGTTCATTGACGATGATACTTGTACTAGAATTAATTTCCATTGATTCTTGTTCCATTTTCTATATAGGATGCTGATTACTGGCTCAATTCCCAATTAATAAAGAAACATACTGATCACAGTGTAGCCACCAAATCAAAGTAATTTGATTTATGGTCCCAATTAAATGAGAAAGGATAAACACATAGGTCAATGCAATAGAATACAGAGTCCAGAAATAGAGTTACATATACATGGTCATTTGATTTCAACAAAGATGCAAAGGTGATTCAATGGAGGAAGGGTAGTCTTTTCACGAAATGGGAGCAAAGAAACATTTGTAATTAAAAGTGACTCCTAGAAGTTACTGCAAAGATAACAGTTACCTCTAAGGGGGAAGATTAGAGAATGCAATTGGGAAGGGGGATACAGGAGCTTCAAAAATAGTGTTTAATTCTTCAGCTGGGTGATTGGGCACTGAGTATTTTTATTCTTTTTTAAAAATACATTTTTATTAATTTCAGAAAGAAAGGGAGAGGAAGAGAGAGATAGAAACATCAATGATGAGAGAGAATCATTGATCGGCTGCCTCCTGCATACCCCCTACTGGGAGTCAGGCCCGCATCCCGGGCATGTACCCTTGACTGGAATCAAACCCAGGACCCTTCAGTCCGCAGGCTGATGCTCTATCCACTGAGCCAAATCAGTTAGGGCAGATATTTTATTTTTAAGACACTCTCAAATATGTTTATTTAGTCTTTGCATCCTGAGAGACAGATATAATCATTTCTACTTTTTACATAGGAGGAAGCTGAGATTCAGGAAAATAAAACAAGTTACTAAAGGTCAAGAAGTGAACACTCTTTTCAGTAATAAACATCCATACTCTTTCTTTTTTTAAATATATATTTTATTGATTTTTTTACAGAGAGGAAGGGAGAGGGATAGAGAGTTAGAAACATCGATGAGAGAGAAACATCGATCAGCTGCCTCCTGCACACCTCCTACTGAGGATGTGCCCGCAAGCAAGGTACATGCCCTTGACCGGAATCGAACCTGGGACCTTTCAGTCTGCAGGCCAACGCTCTATCCACTGAGCCAACCGGTTAGGGCCATCCATACTCTTTCCACAAATTCTTTCCATATCTCTTGGAGTTATAATTTAGCAGAAACTAATCCCACATCCCAATGGAAGAAAAGGGTTCAGAAAGAGGTCTTTGAAATATGTTTTAAAAAACTAAACTTAGCTCTAGCCAGTGTGGCTCAGTTGGTTGGGCATGGTCCCATACACCAAAAGGTTGCTGGTTTGATTCCCAGAAAGGGCATATGCCCAGAAAGGGCATATGCTCAATCCTCGATAAGGGGGCATGTAGGAGGCAGCTGATCAACATTCCACTCTCACATTGATGTTTCTATTTCTGTCTCTTTCTCCTTTCCTTTCTCTCTAAAAATCAATAAAAATATTTAAACACACACACACACACAAATACAAGCCCAGCCAGTGTGCCTCAGTGGTTGAGCATTGACCTATGAACCACGAGGTCATAGTTTGATTCCCGGTCAGGGAACATGCCCCGGTTTTGGGCTCAATTCCTAGGGTGGGGTGTACAGGAGGCAGCCAGTGATCAATGATTCTCATCATTGATATTTCTATCTCTTCCTCTCCCTCTTCCTTTCTCTCTGCAGGCAATAAAAATCTTTAAAAAACACACAAAAAAACTAAAAACTAAATATAGTGAGGAAAATATCCTGTTTTGGATACTTGATCATTAATTATTCTGGAGACGGACTTAGAAATGAAGAGAATTTTTCCTCTTTCACATTCAACCACAAATAGAAAGCCTTTTGCACTCTTAAGGATTAAGTGTCTGAGCTCATTATTCTGAATAAATGAAGGTCAATAAATACCTCCTGCATAAGAATTTGTCATACCTTTTAAAGATTTCAAGTGTTGAATGGTCATCTTTAAAACTAAGTGTTCAGTCCATGGGCTTGCACTGAGGGATCATGGCAGACAGGTTACTCATTTTATCTCTGCTCTGCTTTTCGGTTTATTTATGAGCTTCTCTGAAGGACTTCATTTTTACTTGTTCACCATCTTCCATTTGGGGTGGATCTGAATCACTTCCTTTTATTTTCTTGGAAACTGTCACATGCAGGCTGATAGATAGAGCCAGTAGCTGCGGGTTTTGTCCCTGGGCTCATGATTAGAAACCATGGAAGCAATGCTCTGGTTGTTTTCTATCAACACTGTACCTCTCACTGCAGCCTCCTCTTCCGCCGCCATCTCAAGAGCCATTGGTTGGCTGTGCAGCTCCAGGGCTGGCAGCATGGAGAGGCCCGGATCTGCCCACTGCCATCCCAGTTATTGACCCAGGAGCGAGGGTGGAGGTTGGGACTCTGCCTGGTGCCACAGCAGCCAGCACCTACCTACTTGACTCCTGCGGGGGACTACAGAGTATGCAGACTGGGGTTCACCTGCCGGTGGGTCTGACAAAGGGCAGATATTTTATATTCTGACTTTGTTTTTTACTTTTTCTGGTGTTGACATCAAGTTTTAACATGATTTTAAACCTTTGTGTTTTAGTACTTTGTACAAGGACAGAGGCAGATAAGGAGATGTGCAGGTTTTCAGTGAGACTGCCAAAATAATTTAATAATCAGATAGTAAGTGATAATGAAAGGAGAACCCTCATTGATTAAGGCCAGGCAGTTTATTTGACTTCTGCACTCTTAAGGATTAAGAGGAAATAATTAGAGCTCGGGGAGTGGAGGGAGTAGAAACTTAGGTGGGAGGCCTGTCACAGAAGGGGAAGTAGGTTGGTGGGAGTGGAGGGAAGGGCAAGTATTTAAAATTGAATGAAAATAAGTAGTAATAATACATATTGCTGGCGCCTGAAGGAAAAACCCTCACTGGTTATATTTCTGTCAGACTTGTTACAAGAAGTTTTCAAGGGAGAATAAATGTTAGTTTTTTAGTTTGCTTTAAGAAATGGATAACTTCCAGTTTGACTTTGTCTTCTCATTGTCACCTGCTTTGCTAACATTATCACTTGTGGCTGAAATACAGGCTGTTGAGTTTAGCCAAATGGTTGGCTCTTAATTATGCCTGAGAATAGAATTCTCCCTGGCACCAGCAATTTAGGTTTGTCAAAATGTGTTAATAGTGTTAAATATTACACTTAAAGGATGTGCTCTTGTTTTACTGCAATATTTAATGCTGATGCTAACCATCAAGAGTTAGTACAGCCCTACCTGGTTTGGCTCAGTGGGTGGAGTGTCAGCCTGTGGACTGAAGGATCCCAGGTTCGATTCCGGTCAAGGGCACATGCCCAAGTTGTGGACTTGATCCCTGGTGGGGGATGTGCGGAGGGGCAGCCGATTGGTGGTTCTCTCTATCGCTGAGGTTTCTATCTCTCTCTCCCTCTCCCTTCCTCTCTGCAATCAATAAAAATATATTAAAAAAAAAAAAAGAGCTGAGAAGCCTGACACTAAGGAGAAGAAAGCTGAAGCCAAGAAGGCTGATGTGACCTGGAAAGTATTATGCTAAGTGAAAAAAGCCAATCAGTGAAAGACAAGTACTAAAAGTGGAATCTAATGAACAAAATAAACTAACAAAGTGGAATCAGACTCATGGATACAGAGAACAGGCTGATAGCTGTCAGAGGGGCAGAGGTTGGGGGCTGGTGAGAAGGGTAAAGGGATTAAGCAAAGAAAAACAAAAAAAGAAGGACTCATGGACACAGACAACAATATGGTGATTGCCAGAGGAAGAGGGTAAAGGAAGGATAAGTGGTGATGGAAGGAGACTTGACTTGGGGTGGTAAACGCACAATACACTATGCAGATGATGTATTGTAGAATTGTATACCTGAAACCTGTATAATTTTATTAATGTCACCCCAATAAATTTAAATTTTTAAAAAGGAAGGCTGATGCTGGTGGCTAGATTAAGAAAGATAACCTCAAGAGCAACATGCCTAAGGAGGGGAAGTCCCACTGCAGCCGAAACCCTGTCCAGGTCAGAGGAATTTGCAGGTATTCCTGATTGGCTATGTACTCCTGAAAGGCCATGTACGAGAGGAAGTATTGAGCAGCTAAATCCAGTACTGAAAGGAAAAAGGAAAAGGTTCTTGCTACTGTCATAGAACCAGAATGGTGGTATCTAAGTGGTAAAATTTTGCAAAATGTCTAGATATTATCTTACTGAAGCTGTTGAGCCATGGCAAGAAACCCTTTAGTCAGCATGTGAGAAAACTGTGGGCTAGCATTACTTCTTTGACCCTTCTGATCATCCTCACTGGGCACCACAGAGGCAAGGGGGTGATTTTCTTGAAGCAGCTGAGCAGTGCTTGCTACTTGTGACTGGGCCCCTGTCCCTCAATCGAATTCCTCATTGCCACCTCCACCAAAATTGATACCAGTGGTATGAAAATCCTTAAACATTTCACTGATGCTTACTTCAAGAAGAACAAGCCAGTTCCTGCCCAGGTAGCTCAGTTGGTTAGAGTGTCATCCTGATACACCAAGATTGTGGGTTTGATCTCCAGTCAGGGCACATACAAGAATCAACCAATGGCCTGGCTGGTGTGGCTCAGTGGTTGAGTGTCAACCCAGGAACCAAGAGGTCGCTGGTTCAATTCCTGGTCAAGGCACATACCTGACTTGTGGACTTGATCCCAAGGCATATATGTATAGGAGGCAGCCGATTGATGATTTCCTCTCTCATCGATGTTTCTTTCTCTCTATCCTTCTCCCTTCCTCTCTCTCTAAAAAAATAATAAATAAAAAAATATTAAAAAGAAAAGAATCAACCAACGAATGCATAGATAAATGAAACAACAAATCGATGTTTCGCTATCTCCCCCTTCCTCTCTCTAAAGTCAATAAATAAAAATTAAAAAGAAGAAGCTGTGCATGTACAAGCCCAGACACCAGGAGGGTGAGATCTCTGACACAGAAAGTAAAATACAAGATTACAGTGCGGTACAAGGTTGATCAGAAAGCTGCGGACTTGAAAATTCTGCCAAAAATCAAAGCTGTTCCTCAGTTCCAGGGCTCTACTGGGCTCTAAACTTTGCCTTTCTAGCTTTTCATACTCTGCTCTGTGTTGCTCTTGCAAATGGAATTTATTCCTATAAACTGGTGTTCTAAATTTCTTATAAAGAACCTAATTAAATACCTGGTCTGTTAAAATTATTTTTTAAAATATTCAGTTTTATGACATCTCAAAAAGGCTTATTTGACCTTTTTTGTAGTTAGGTAAAAATATGCCACCATTAGTTGTTTTCTTTTTTTTTTTAAATATATTTTATTGATTTTTTACAGAGAGGAAGGGAGAGAGATAGAGAGTTAGAAACATTGATGAGAGAGAAACATCGATCAGCTGCCTCCTGCACATCTCCCACTGGGGATGTGCCCGCACCCAGGTACATGCCCTTGACCGGAATTGAACCTGAGACCTTTCGGTCCGCAGGCCGACGCTCTATCCACTGAGCCAAACGGTTTCAGCTGTTTTCTAAATGGTTTTCTATTCTTTAGTTGGTAACCATTATTTTTATACACATTTTATCTTATTTGTATTCTTTTAAATGGTCTACATAGGCTCTGTAGTTGTAACTGGCCTACATCTAGATTAGACAAGCCAAGATTTATATCTAAAGTATTTTATCTTAAATTTTGTAGTCTCTTCCAAGCACAAACTTAGGTAAACCTGAGGTAGGAAAAATGACATCAGAATAATTCCATTTATCATTGATAATTAAGGCCTTTTGTCTATATGGTTCAGAGAGCTACAAGAACATTATCTCATAATTCTCAAATGACTATGAAGTGAGCAGGCAAGTATGATTATCCTAATTTATAAATGTAGTTTGTGGTCTTTAAAAGGTTAGAGAGCTGCTTCACATAAATTAAAAGCAAAAGTAGAGATGAATTTTAAAAACTGGCTTTTAATCTTTCTAGATCACTGTAAGTCCACAATTGCTCTTTTTAGAACTGTAAGGATTATTATAATGTAGTTTGACATTTTTTCTAGTTCAGAGATAAAAACATGAAATGGTAATTTCAGTCTGTTCTGATTATTGCATTTTATGCTGAACTAAATATTTCTGATGGGTGCTTAATAATTAATGATAATGGTCCCTCTTATAAAAATATTTACAAGTTTACAGAGAACAGTGTACACTATTTTTATTATTTATCACCTAAATGTCCTTAGTGTGCATAACATTTTGTTATTAAAGGTTCACCAGGCCCTAGCTTGTTTGGCTCAGTGGATAGAGTGTTGGCCATGAAGGGTCCTGGGTTTGATTCCAGTCAAGGGCACGTACGTTGGTTGCAGGCTTGATCACTGGTCCTGGTCAGGGCATGTGGAAGGCAAACAATCGATGTGTCTCTCTCACATCAATGTCTCTCTCTCTCTCTCTCTCTCTCTCTCTCTCTTTCTCTCTTTCTTTCTCTCTCTCTCTCCCCCTCCCTACCACTCTCTCTAAAAATTAATGGAAAAATATCCTCGGATGATGATTAACAACAACAACAAAAAACGGTTCACCAGGACTACACAGTATAGCTAGCATTCAAAGATAATTTAGGTTCATATTAATTTTGTTAACTTTTGAATAGAGACATAACTATATATGAATGTGTTATTCTTACTTCAATCATATTTCTTCTTCTCATTTCCTGTTTCAGTTAATGGCATCTTATAACCCAGACTGGAAATATCAGTGATTGTCATTATTTTTCTCTCCCTTACCTCTAATCCATTTGGTTGCCTACGCCTGTATGTCTACAGTATTTTATGTGCCCATTCATTCATTCATTAATTCATTTCCATGGCCATTGCCCTAAATCAGGTCTCTTCTACTGGGCTCTAAACTTTGCCTTTCTAGTTTTTCATACTGCTTCCTGCAATACACACTTGACCATTGATCTCCTCTCAAATGACTTCCATTACCGAAAGTCCTAATGCCTTATTATAAAATATCACCTTGACTGTATTTCATCCTAGCTCTCCTTCCATTAGACTAGACTAGATTGTTATACAATCTCTGTACTACTTTTGTACTTTTGCTGTTCTGTTCTCTCTACTCTGAAATATCCCTTCCTCTATTTCTTCCTGTAAAAATTCTTGAACAGATACCATTTCCTTCATGAATCTTTTTAATTCCTCCTGTCGGACTTAAAATCTCCCTTGTGTATACATTCACAATACCAGGATTAAACTGTTTCGATTCCTCTTTGACATTTTTCTTTTGAATTGTCATTTATTGTGTATATACATCTCTTCTGTACTACCATGAGCTTGTTGTGGGTTGAGACTGTATATAGAGCACAGTTATATCTTAATAACTTTGCATTAACTTTTACTTTGCTTTCAACTTTTACTTGAATTCTATAATTCATTGAGCAGATCAATTGAGCAATTTTAAGAATTGATTCATCTTCATACTAACCCTAAATAATGACTAGAAAGAATAATTTTGTTTCATAGATGGTAACAGCTCAGGAAAAACTTGCTATGTTCATGTTTTCTGAGATCAACAATGTAGGTAGAAATGGAATATTTATTGTCCACAATAAATCATTCTTAAATAATACAAATTTTAAAGTTGTATATATTCTACCTGTATTCTTTTTTTATGAAGTTGTTGTGGGACATTAATACAGGCTTACAGGATTCAAAACATCCCTTAGTTTGTTCCATTCTATGTCCTTCCTACCAGCCACTCATTCATCATTTAGAAGTACCTGCTATGTTCCAGGTACAATTTTAGGTACTAGAGATACAACTATAAACAAATATAGTCTGTCTTCTAGGTTCAGGAAACAGTCATATAAAGAAGGCAAATATATACAATATAGTAGTAGTAGAATGAGAGTTGTACAAAATGCGAAGAAAACACAAAATATCTATTTCTATATAATTGTTAGAATCTGGGTGAAATTACTTGCTTTGAGTTTAAATTTCTATTTAAATTCTTGTCTGTTATCTTCCTTGCCTATGGTAATTTGGTTTAGAGGTTTGTATTTTGGGTTTTAGATTACACAGTGATTTATAAATATTAAACCTAAATAGAATTTATTAAACTTAAATAGAATTTTTTGGAGTAAATGTGTTATTCATGCTAAATAATATATAAGTTCTTAGAAAAAATCATATGAACATCACATATTTTAAATTTTAATACATTTTCAGCATTAGAGGATTATTTAAAAGACAATGAAGGAAACCAAGATGGTGGCATAGGTAAACACCTGAAATTGCTGCCTCGCACAACCACTTCAAAAATACAACTAAAAGACAAAACGGACATCATCCAGAACCACAGGAAGGCTGGCTGAGTGGAAATTCTACAACTAGAAGGAAGAGAAAAGCACACTGAGACTCAGAGGAGGTGTGGAAGTAAAGTGCAGAGGTACGGAGGTGCACGTGGAAAGGGCTGGCAACTGAGGATGCAGTTGTCTTTTTCAATCGGGGGGGAGGCACAAGCTCCTGACTGCTCTGAACTCCAGTTCCAGGCGAGTCTCTGGGGACCCAGAATCATACCGGGAGAAACTGGGCTGTCTGGCAGCAGGCGGAACTTGAGGGCAGCTTTCTCTCAGAGGTGCTTGCAGTGATTACCGCAGGACACTGAGACCTGGGGCCTCTTAGGGCAGGGCTGAGGATCAGCCATTGCTGTTTGCTCCACCCTGTTGATTCCCTGAGACCCCGCCCCACCCAAGCTGTGCGCAGAGGCTTTTGCATATGAATGCCCTGGCCCTTTGCAATCTAAAGTTACCTAACAAACTGCAGCTGGGTCAGAAAGACCCAGAATATCCAAAAGAAGGCCCAACACCCCACAGCAGCTTGCATTGCTTCACAGCTGGGCCTCATCTGGGCACCTCCAAATCCCAAACAAAGAAGAGGAATCTGCAGATCTCTCCATAGCTCCTGCTGGGTAGCCTCAGGCTGAGGCTAAATTAGCACCTCCTTAGAGATCCAAGTGCCAGTGTACCCAGTGGTCAGAGTGGGACCATCCAGATTACAACTCCTCAGATCCATAAGGGACACACTCAGGGGGCAGACTCAGTGAGCACCAAAACCCCACTGAAGCAAGTCTTGCCCCATAAGGGTGTCTCCAGCACAGAAGTTCTCCCACCATAGACACAGCTGATTCTCACAGCCAATTGGCCTGGAGGTCAATTCCTCCCAGTGATACCAACTACAATCAAGGCTTAACTACAACAAGACTGTGCACACAGCCCACAAAGGGGTACACCAAGAGTGTCCACCTCAGGTAATTGGGGAGGCTGAGCCACTGGGCCCTATAGGACACCTAGCACAGAAAGCCACCCTATTAACAGGGAAGCAGCCAAAATGCGGAGACAAAGAAACAGGTCACAAATGACAGAAATGGAGGAAAGCAAACTACTGGATATAGAGTTCGAAACCACAGTTATAAGGTTTTTCAAGAATTTTCTAGAAACCGCTGATAAATTTAGTGAGACCCTCAATAAATCTAGTGAGACCCTCGAGGATATGAAAAAGGACCAACTAGAAATTAAGCATACACTGACTGAAATAAAGAATATTATACAGAGATCCAACAGCAGACTAGAAGATTGCAAGAATCAAGTCAAAGATTTGAAATACGAAGAAGTAAAAAACACCCAACCGGAAAAGCAAAAAGTAAAAAGAATCCAAAAATATGAAGATAGTGTAAGGAGCCTCTGGGACAACTTCAAGCAAACCAACATCCGAATTATAGGGGTGCCAGAAGAAGAGAGAGGGCAAGATATTGAAAACCTATTTGAAGAAATAATGACAGAAAACTTCCCCTACCTGGTGAAAGAAATAGACTTCCAAGTCCAGGAAGCGCAGAGAACCCCAAACAAAAGGAATCCAAAGAGGACCACACCAAGACACATCATAATTAAAATGCCAAGAGCAAAAGACAAAGAGAGAATCTTAAAAGCAGCAAGAGAAAAACAGTTAGTTACCTACAAGGGAGTACCCATAAGATTGTGAGCTGATTTCTCAACAGAAACTATGCAGGCCAGAAGGGAGTGGCAAGAAATATTCAAAGTGATGAATAGCAAGAACCTACAACCAAGATTACTTTATCCAGCAAAGCTATCATTCAGAATTGAAGG
Source organism: Myotis lucifugus (assembly GCF_000147115.1). Classification (NCBI taxonomy): domain Eukaryota; kingdom Metazoa; phylum Chordata; class Mammalia; order Chiroptera; family Vespertilionidae; genus Myotis; species Myotis lucifugus. The sequence goes on along the minus strand of NW_005871054.1, from coordinate 2,428,786 downwards.
TCAGAGAAAGAGCTTCACAGATAAGAAAAAGGTAAAGGAGTTCATCACCACCAAATCAGTATTATATGAAATGCTGAAAGGTATTCTTTAAGAAGAGGAAGAAGAAGAAAAAGGTAAAGATAAAAATTATGAACAACAAGTACATATCTATCAACAAGTGAATCTAAAAATCAAGTGAATAAATAAACTGATGAACAGAATAAACTGGTGAATATAATAGAATCAGAGGCATAGAAAGGGAGTGGACTGACAATTCTCTGGGGGAAAGGGGTGTGGGGGGTGCAGGAAGAGACTGGACAAAAATCATGCACCTATGGATGAGGACAGTGGTGGGGGGGTAAGGGCAGAGGGTGGGGTGGGAACTGGGTGGAGGGGAGCTATGGGGGGAAAAAGAGGAACAACTGTAATAATCTGAACAATAAAAATTTAATTAAAAAAAAAAGAAACTAAGTCTTTGTATATGGTGGTTTGCTTGAATTAAGGTGTGCACATGTGCACATTTACACCATTTTTAGTAGAATGAACAATTTGTTTTCATTGGATACCAATTAATCTTATGTGTTTGCTTATCTTTTTTAAAAAAGAGAGGAAGGGAGAAGGAGAGAGAGATAGAAAAATCATTGATTGGCTGCCTCCTGCATGCCCCCTACTGAGGATGGATCCATGACTGCAATCCAGGCATATGCCTTGACTGGGAATCAAACTGTGACTTCCTAATTCATAGATTGACGCTCAACCACTGAGCCACACTGGCTGGGCTGTTTGCTTATCTTAAATAGCCATCATGTCTACTTGGCTTTAAAAGTTCTCTGTGCTCTACCTAGGATAGCTTATTTTCTGCTCTTCCTGAGCTATAATAGCAAGAGGACTTACAGATGGCCAATAGACACACGAAAAGATGCTCAACATCACTAATCATCAGAGAAATACAAATTAAAACCACAATGAGATATCATCTTACACCAGTCAGAATGGCTATCATCAATGAATTAACAAATAGCAAGTGTTGGAGAGAATGTAGAGAACAGGGAACCCTCATGCATTGTTGGTGGGATTGTAAATTAGTGTGGCCACTATGGAAAAAAGTATGGAGATTCCTTAAAAAATTAAAAATAGAACTACTATATGACCCAGCAATTCCGCTTCTGGGTATTTATCTGCAAAAATCCAAAAACAATAATTTGAAAAGATATATACACCCCTATATTCATTGTAGCATTATTTACAATAGCCAAGATATGGAAACAACTTAAGTATTCATCAATAGATGAATGGATAAAGAAGATATGGTACATATGTATACAATGGAATACTACTCAGCCATTAAAAATAAATCTTATCATTTGCAACAGCATGGATACTCATAGAAGGGTATTATGCTAAATGAAATAAGTCAGACAGAAAAAGACAGACACCATATGATTTCACTTATATGTGGAATCTAAAAAACAAATGAACAAACAAAACAGAAACAAACTCATAGATACAGAAAACAAATTGATAGTTGCCAGATAGAAGGGGAGATTGTGGGGAGAAGTATGAATTGCCAATTATAAAAATAGTCACAAGGATGTAAAGTACTACAGCATAGGGAATATAGTCAATAATATTGTAATAACTATGTGTGGTTTCAGATGGGTACCAGACTTATCAGAGTGATCACTTCATAAGGTATATAAATATCTGGTCACTACTAATATTATATGTCAACTGTAAATGAAAAATAAAATGTTTCAAAAGTCTGTCATTGTCTGCCCTATCCTGCCAATCAACCTAAGAGAAGCTATTTTCCCTGCTGGTCCCAGCTAATTAGATCAGAGGGAATTCTGAACAAGGGTAGCCCATCAATAGGCTAAACAGGTATATGTGACATGGTTTGGCATGACAGTCTTAGCTAAGACAGAGATAATAATTTGGGTAAGATAGACTCTTCTTAGGACTTTCAACTTTTTAATGTAGGGGAGCTGCCAAATGATGATGAGCACTGTAGCTGAGAGGTTACATGGAGCTTGTGGTAGGTTAATAATTATTGGCCATCTGTTTAGTGCAGAGGTTTTCTGGAAAGAATAGAACCAGTAAGTAGAAGTAGAGGCACCATGTGTGGGATGTAAACATGCGTGAGATAGTTTATGCATATATAAGAGAAAGATACACGCCTGAAAGAGTAACAACAGTTCCTGACGGTTTCCTAGGCCCTAAGATGTCCAGAAGTACAGACTTACCATGCTCATTCTCAACTCTATGCATTTGCTTAAATTGGTCTCCCTACTTTTGATCTTTCTCCCCTCTTCAAACCATTCTGAATATTACCACCAAGTTAGTGTTTCTAAAAATATGCTCTGATTATGTCATTTATCTGGCCAAAAATCTTTAATGATTCCCTCATTGCATTCATAATAAAGTCTAAGTTCCTTAGAACTGTGTGCTTGGCCTTTTCCAGCACTGCTTCTGGGATATTTTCTCTAAAAGAACAAAGTCCATCTAATTTGGTATTTTAATATCACAGGTTATGATGAAAGTCATAAGCTCTATTCTCTTGTCTATTTGTTTCCAGGACTTTTACTGAGAATATCAACTGGACTGGAATCATTTGTTGCAGAATAAAACAGAAATGGCTCTGTGGCTTGTCTCTACCTGGTGAATGTGGATAGTGGAGTATTCTGGGGCTTGTGCTCTTGATGGAAGACTTTTATGAGGCCAGCCTTCCATCCAGCTTCTTGCTAGCTGACAGGCAGTTGGATGAGAGCTCTGTCTGATGATGAACATGACAATGTGCCAAACTGTCCAGTAACCTTTTCTGGGTTTTAAATTCTAAATGTCTATTGATCAGAAAGAAATAGCCCTTTGGAGATCATTTAATTTTTGCTTTGAAAGCCTGACCATCAGCGCCAACAAAGTTGACTTACAGTGTGGTTGGTTAAACTGGCATTCATTTGGGAATTTTTTAGAACTTCAAGTTTCGAGAGTCAACATTCAGCCTTATCCTCTATTTTTGGCAGGGAGGAGGGAGCACGTGGAAGGGAAGAACAGCAACATACAACTTTTAGCAGAATATGAAATACTTGAGGCCCGGTGCACGAAATTCGTGCACTGGGGGGGGGGGTGTCCCTCAGCCCAGCCTGCACCCTCTTCAATCTGGGACCCCTCGAGGGATGTCCGACTGCCCGTTTAGGCCCGATCCCATCAGGACTGCTGGCTCCCAACCGCTCGCCTGCCTGCCTGCCTGCCTGATTGCCCCTAACCACTTCTGCCTGCCAGCCTGATCACCCCCTAACCACTCCCCTGCCAGCCTGATCAACGCCTAACTGTTACCCTGCCGGCCTGATCGCCCCCAACTGCCTTCCCCTGCTGGCCTGATTGCCCCAATTGCCCTCCCCTCCTGGCCTGATTGCCCCCAACTGCCCTCCACTGCAGGCTTGGTCGCCCCCAACTGCCCTCCCCTGCAGGCCTGGTCCCCCCCAATGGCCCTCCCCCGCAGACCCAGTCTCCCCAAATGGCCCTCCCCTGCAGGCCCAGTTACCCCAACTGCCCTCCCCTGCTGACCTGATCGCCCACAACTGCCCTCTCCTGCAGGCCATCTTGTGGCGGCCATCTTGTGTGTTGGAGTGATGGTCAGTTTGCATACTGGTCACGACCAATTAGCATGTCAGGGTTAATTAGCATATCCCTCTCTTACTGTGTTGGAGTGGTGGTCAATTTGCATACTGGTCATGACTAATTAGCATGTACGGTCATGACTGTTAGGGTGTCATGACCAATTTGCATATTACCCTTTTATTAGTATAGATAATGATCTCCCTCCTCATGACTCTCCATGGTTTGTAGACTATCTTTTAAAGATTATTATGAAAACATTAACTCTTTACTCGAGAATTTAGTGTCTTTCACAGTTTTCCCTCATCTGTGTCCCATTCCTTCTCTAAAAGAATTCTTTTTTTCAGCCAAACTGATCTAGTCATTCTTTTCTACCTCAATGTCTTTGCACATGTATGCCTAACCTGAAATGTCCTCTCTCCTATGTCTAGCTTGCAAGGTCCCCCTTAATATTTACTTCCTCAAATCAGAATAATGATAAGTTATATATCAGCATCAATAAATACTTTTAAAATAAATGACTCACCTTTTCACTGACAGAAGAAATCTGCACTATGAATTTATAGTTGCCCTGGGTGACTATGGGCATTATGTAAATAAAATTTCAGAAGTGTCATAGAAATATGTGGTTTCTGGAATCTTTTGAAATAGCAAAGATCTATCAACACATAGCCCATTTTTCTATAAATAATAGGCTAGAGCTGAGAAATGATGATTCTTTTGGATAATTCTTATGCTTACCACTTTAGTCCCACCACTTCTCACTCTTACTATATGCCCCAGACTGCTTTGCCTCTCTAGTTGCCCCCCCAACCCCCTTCTATGGACAATTGAATTTAAGATGATGGCTATAGAGATACCAAAGGAAAATGAAAGGATAGTCTTTGAAGGAGAAAAGAGAGTATTACATTGTGGTTCTTGATAATCTGTGTCTTAACAGTTAAGAGAAGGGACTTAATATTTGCTTCCTACCTCCTAATTGATAGTAATCAGCAAGAATAACTCATAAGGACATTTAATCATGGGATAGGATATCAAGAAATGAAATACCTTTCAGAAAGTAATTTTCTGATCTTGGCTCAGTGGGGAGTAATCACTAAGAAGGTCTATGTGATTCCTTACATCACTTTTTAGGATCCATTTTCTCCAAAGGGTGGGCCCTTTGAACAACAGAATGGAAGCAAAGGCTTCAAAACACCTAATATACAAGAGAAGGAATTCATTTGGATTTTAAATATAGTTATTTCTGTCTGTTCATACACTTTGATTAGGCAATATGGTTGGTCTGTTTCCAACGTTTTAATTTTTTCAAGTTGTCTTATTGCCTCATTTAAGGTTTTCCTAAAAAATCCTACAAAGTGGGATAGAACAGGTGAAGAAAGTCAGGCACACCTGGCCAGTGTAGCTCAGTGGTTGTTTTGACCATGAACCAAGAGGTCACTGGTTCAGTTCCTGGTCAGGGCACATGCCTGGGTTGCAGGCTTAATCCCCAGCAGGGAGTGTGCAGGAGGCTGCTGATTGATGTTTGTCATCAGTGTTGCTATGTCACTATTCCTTTCCCTTTCTCTCTCTCTAAAAATCAATAAATGCATATTAAGAAAAAGAAAAGAAAAAAGAAAGTCAGGCTCTAGGAGTTTAAGTGAATTACCCAAGTTCATGTGAATATTAAATGAAAGAATTGGAAGTAGATCCTAGATCTTCAGATTTCTAGTCTGCTCTGTAATTTTATACTGTTTACGTCTTCATCACCTTCCTATGAATGATCTCATCTTGTTTTGTATGTGTTACCAAAGGACAGAAGCAATGATGCTAAGTCCATATCAGAGAGACAACAAAATGAGAATTTAATTTTGGAACTGGGTCAGCCTCTATCTATAATTTATTCCGTCTTCTTTACCTCCTTGAGTAAACTGCCTGGTAGTAGTTTTCTCATTATGTCAAAAATTTTGGTCTACATGTCTACATAGGTAAAAAATATTGATCTACTGAAATTGCCTAAATTAAAGTGTTTTAATTTATTGTCTCTCCCCTGCACCCCCCATTAGAATGTGAGCTCCCGAAGGGCAGATACTCTATCTTGTTTACAGCTTAATTCTCAGTATCTAGAACTGTACTGCCTGGTATAAGACATTCAATAAGTATTTGGTGCCTAATTCACTGACTTAGTGTTTTATGATCCTCACTTTGAGAACATGCTGCCACAAATCAAACGCTGATTGCGTTTCTAATATCCACTTTCTCTTTTAGATCTGACGGGGTGGTCAGCCCTGTAAAGGAGTGTGTAGACATTGACCCAGAGCTTCTTGGAGTGGAGACAATTATGTTTGTGTGATAAAAAATCTAAGACAGGTTTCAAATAAGTTTATCTTTGTGTACCTTATCTCTTAGTGCTTCTTATACTGTAATCCTTTGTAGCCATCAGTACTTTCAAGTCCCAGGCCCTGGCTGGGTAGCTCAGTTGGAGCATCATCCCGACATGCCAAGGTTTTGGGTTCGATCCTGGGTCAGGGCACATACAGCAATTAACCAATGAATGCATAAATAAGTGGAACAATAAATTAATGTTTTTCTCTCTCTCTCTCAAAATCAATACTTTCAAGTGCCTTTAGTTCAGAAGTGCCACATTTCACAGTCTGTTTGTACCATGAAGTGGGAAAGGTAGTGAAACATTGCTTTATTAGATTCTAGTTAGAGTCTTGAGATTCTGGACCTCAGTGAGAACTCTTCTGTATGCTAAGAATTTCATGATAATGGTAGGTGAGAGAATTACACAGACATGTTTGAATCAGTACATCAGCAAGTCTACTATTCCCATGAACAGAAAGCACAAAAATTTAGATGCTAAAAGGTTAATAAAGGCTTACTACTTAATCCCGAGACTGCCAGTTTCTTCATGGTTGAACCTGGCCTTTTCTGATTCCTAATATTTAAATCCATCTTGTTGCATAAAAACCTCTATTCAGAAGGGGAAAGAGGGCAAATAGCATGCCTGATCCTTGAAAGGAGAAAAGGACTCTGAAAAAGCACGAAGCTCTCAAGATGTAATACTATAAAAACATTCAGGAATTGATTTACTGTTTGGGGCTTGTCATAGCTTGAAGCAGTTGGTGATATTCCCCAATATGAGAACATTTTTGTTTCTCATGGGCAATGTCAGGCCCCAGGAGTCTTTCACATGACTATTTATTAGTCACTTTTAAGAGCCAAGTGCCTGTTTTGAAGAAAACAGAACTAGTAGTTAAGTGTTTAGTAAAACTCTTAAAGTGTCAGGGGACAGGATGTGTGTAGTAGTAGAAAGAGAGGATAACATTTATTGAGTCTATTTCACACTAGACATGATTCTAGGTGCTTGCCACATGTGCTACCTTATTTAGTCTTTATATCAGTCCTATTAGATAGGTATTATTTTTCTATTTTCTAGATTTGGAAACCAAGACTCATTAAACAACTTTTCAAAGGTCACACAGCTAATAATAATAGAGCCAAATCTATATCCAAATTGTCTAACTCTGAAACCAATGACTTTTTACCATCATAATACTGCTTTGGCTTCCATGGGTAATGATGGATTGGACTCACTTCCTGATCGTCCTATAAAGGGAGAAACTGAGTATAAAATGGCAGAATTTACATACTCCTTTCTAACCCTAACCTTCAAAATGTTTTAAGTATATTGAACTTTGAAACATAATACTGAGATTTTGTGAGTGTTGTAAGTGGAGTGAGCAGAGAAGTGTTTTTCTTTCCAAATTAAAGATGTTTACAGAAGTTTGTATAGTAGTCCTCTCTTATCCTCAGTGTTGCTTTCTGTAATTTCAGTTACCCGAGGTCAACTTCAGTCTTAAAATGTTAAATTTCCCCAACCATCCACAATCAGGGGTCCTCAAACTTTTAAAATAGGGGGCCAGTTCACTGTCCCTCAGACCGTTGGAGGGCCGGACTATAGTTTAAAAAAAAACTATGAACAAATTCCTATGCACACTGCACATATCTTATTTTGAAGTAAAAAAACAAAACGGGAACAAATACAATATTTGTATTTGCATGTGGCCCGAGGGCCCTAGTTTGAGGACCCCTGATCCACATCATCTGCTTCTGATATTCACCCATTGACAACATCATGACATATCGCCAGAAAGTCAGTAGTAGCCTAACGCTACGTCACAATGCCTATGTCATTCACCTCATTTCATCTCACCACATAGGTATTTTATTATCTCATATCATCAAAGGAACAATAAGGGTGGGTACAGTATAGTAATATAGAGAGAGAGAGAGAGAGAGAGAGAGAGAGAGACCACATTCACATAACTTGCATTAAAATAAAGGAGTTCAGAACGGACCTCGCCAAGATGTGCTACTTTGGCCTGTGGATCATTTTGAGCTGAAGGCAATAGAGGCTTTGCAGGCCCAAAAGAAACTTTTACCTCTCTGTAAAATATTTAAATTGGGAGCCTTGCCCATAATAAGAGTTATTACCAGAAATAACTTTTTAAAAAATATGTTTTTATTGATTTTAGAGAGAGAAGAAGGGAGAGTGATAGAGATATAGAAACATCGATGAGAGAGAAACATCGATTGGCTGCCTCCTGCACACCCCATACTGAGGATCAAGCCCGCAACCTGGGCATGTGCCCTGACCAAGAATTGAATCAGGATCCTCTTGGTTCATGGGTCGATGCTCAACCACTGAGCCACACCAGTCAGGCAGGGCAAACTTCTAATTACTGAACATCTGATCTTCAGATCATCCTCTGTGAATGACCTTCCTCTCCTGTGAAGCCCTCAGGTGCCTTACCTCATCCTCAGCTCAGAATGTCATACATACCTCATTTTCTCTTTCCTGTATGTGGCATCTTTAACTCTTATGTATGGGATTTCCATATTTACATATGTAATTAAATTTGGTTATTCTCTCTTGCGAATCTATTCTGTCTCATGTAGATTTAATTATTAGAGTAGCTGAGAAACCGAGGAGGGTAGAGAAAAGTTTCTTCCTCCCCACAACAGTATATTGTGTAATTGTTCTACTTTATTATTAGTTATTGTCATTAATCTCTTAACTGTGACTAACTTATAAATTAAACTTCATCATAGGTTAATATGTATAGAAAAAACATATATAGGTTTGATACTATCTATGGTTTCAGGCTTCCCCTGGGAGTGTTCCTGAATGTATCTCCCATGGATAAGGAGGATTATTGTATGACTTTCTGGAAATTTCCAATAGAGCCATTATGTCCTAAGGAACAGAGGCTAATAGTGATGTTCAGGATACTACATTTTCATTTTCACCTATTTAGATTTAACCTCCACTTAGTAAGTCCCATTTCTAAAACAGTTCATTTCAACCTAAGTATTTCTTGGAGGAAAACTCAGATTTAGGGCCTCTACCCTGTATAAAATGACAGAATTAATGGATGTTCAGTCTTAATGTTCACATTATAGTATTTTACTCTTCATTGAGGAAGATGAAATAAATGTTACCAGTGGGGTGTCCTCTGCATCCCCACCTGTTACTGGTGGAAGTGGGCTTCTTGGGATGCCCCAGAAATAAAAATTTCCTGAGGTCCCCATGGGAGAATGAGGTATTGTGGAAAGCTTTATTGATGAGTTGACATTAAGGACGTTCCCTTTCAAGATCCCATCTCCCTCTGTCCCATCATAATAAAAGTCCCATTTTGTCTTCAGCAGAACTAAGATTAAAGTCACTGCCCAGAGTTTCTGCTCCATATTAAGGTCCAGTCCAGTCCAGCATTGGGCTAGGTTAGCTTGTGTTCCCAGCTGCAGTCCATTGCATGTGACTTCTAGGGCCACAAGACTATGGAGGTGCACAGTGAGTGTGGGTCACAGAGCAAGCGAGAAACAGGAGTGCAAAGTGAGAAGAGAGAGAGAGGGAGAGAAAGAGAGAGAGAGAGGGAGAGAGAGAGAGATTTTTGTCAAACTCTGGGGATTTTAACTAGGAACTTATCCAGTGAATTTTTCAGGATTTCATGTGCTTGCAGTGGCTCCACCCCCTCTAGACAATTATCTTTTTCCCAGATTAGACTGATAGGCAAGCACCTTCCCTATGTCACCCTGGCTTCACTGTGCATGTGTCCATTTTCCCCTTAATTGGACCCCTTCCCCCAGTGATCTGCTAGACCGATGGTTCCCTAGAGAGTGTGAAATTGCAGCTTCCTGGTGAAGTTGCCTAGATGACCATACTTATAACGTCTGGGCTCTCCTTTGCTCCTTTCTTATTAGTATTAGCTAGCTAGTTACGATAGTAACAATGACTATGCGTTAGAATTTTCTTTTTTTTCAGACTACAGATGTAAACCTTAATTGCAGCACAGTTATGAGAACACAATTTTCCATTTGCTTTGCTAGAGACCCCTCCTCACAGTTTGAAATTTGGGACACAGGAATTTTCTGTTTCATTTTATTTTATTTATTTATTTATTACCCCCAAGGGAGCATTTGACTTTCATTTGAAATTCTAATTGATAGAGGGGGGGGAGGGAACAGAAAAAGTGATAGAATATTTGAAATAATAGCCCTAGCTGGTTTGGCTCAATGGATAGAGCGTTGGCCTGTGGACTCAAGGGTCCTGGGTTCGATTCTGGTCAAGGGCACATGGCAGGAGGCAGCCAATCAATGATTCTCTCTCATCATTGTTGTTTCTATCTTTCTCCTTCTCCCTTCCTCTCTGAAATCAATAAAAATATATTAAAAAAATAATAATAACATAAAAAGACCCGATGAAATTAGACTCAAAATCTCAAAAGTGAGTTTGTACTTCTGTATTTAGAAGAATTGGTACAGCTAATATAATCCTTTTTTAAAAAAATTGTTTGTTTTGTTAATCCTCACCCGAGGATATTTTTCCATTGATTTTTAGGGAGAGTGGAAGAGAGAGGGAAAGACAGAGAGAAACATCGATGTGAGAGAAACACATTGATTGGTTGCCTCCGACCAGGGCCAGGGTCTGAGGAGCCTGCAACCAAGGTACGTGCCCCTGACCGCAATTGAACCTGGGACCCTTTGGTCCACAGGCCAACGCTCTATCCACTGAGCCAAACCGGCCAGGCCTTTTTTTGGGGGGAGGGAGAGGGGGTTTGTTTTAATTTCTGACATAGAGGATTGGTTTAACATAAATAGAATAATTTTATTGATGTATTCTAAGAGAATGTAGAGAATGTTTAAAGATGAAATTCGGCTGAGTAAATTTGAAGAGTTAATTGACTTTAATTAAGTGATTCATGAATCCTGCAGCATCCCATCAGGCCACTAGAAGGGCTCTCTGAGGGTTGTACAAAATAGAAGATTTTTATGGGAAGAAGGATGGGGCTAGGGAGCTATTGACAAAAGAAAAGAAAGGATTATTTTCTGGCAGACATCTTTTGTTTGGGGATAGAGATTTTGGAGGACTTTCATTATGAAAATTGCCTCTTATTTTTATGGGATATAGAACTTTACTGGTTTTTTGACCCAAGAATTCTATACTGGTTGATTAAGATTACATTTCTGGGAGAGGTTGAAGCTGCAATTAAATCAGGTGTTAAATCATAGGCTTTTATAGGAGTGACACCATTTGGGCCTATGTTTTTTTTCTTCAACAGGAGGATATTATCATATTGAAACAATAGATTGGAAATGCTCTGCATACCAACTCCCTTGTTTTCTTGCTATGGGCAAGGAAATTATGGAAATAAAGTATGAATGGCATTTTAACTATGGACTTCCTGATTTTTCAGTGTTATTGTTGAATATTTTATCTCTCAATTTGACTATAAGAAAATTGCTTGATTTGAGTATTCTCTTCTTTCTTAGGATTGACAGTGATGGCTTGCACCTGAGACCCTGCCCCTGCTTTTAGTTAGAGTACTCATCATCAGTCCCTGAAACACATTCACATTCTTTAAAAAAAAAAATTTTTTTTTTATTGATTTCAGAGAGGAAGGGAGAGAGGGAGAGAGAGAAACATCAATGATGAGAGAATCATTGATTGGCTGCCTCCTGCATGCCCCCCATTGGGGATTGAACCCATAACCCAGGCATGTGCCCTGACCAAGAATTGAACTGTGACCTTCTGATTCATAGGTTGATGCTCAACCACTAAGCCATGTTGCCTGGGCACGTTCACATTCTTGGTGGCTGTAGTTTGGAGTCTTCTTTGTGTTTGGTACCTTTGTCATACTCTTCCACCCACTGCACTGGCCAGTGTCTCTGCGAGAGCTCTGCAGGAAGGAACGCGCTCACTGTAGCACCTCTGGTATTCTTTCGCTCGCCAGTGGCTGTGTTCTTCTTGGGCTAGTCCATGCAGCAGCAGGATACCTGGAGGCAGTTTCTGATTGGCAATGAAGGACTTCAGCCAGATTGGATTGCTATAGGCAGAATGAAATATTTATTTTTCCCTTTGAGAAAGTAAATAGAGATGCTGCTTAACCAACTAATATTTTAATGTTGCTGGTATGAGATACTGTGGTTAAATCAGGAAGGTGTAAAATACACTTTTACCCACTCCCAAAAAACTGCGTTAAGTTGCTTTAGATACATTATCTCATTCATTAAATCTTCTCAGCAACCTTACCAGTTAAATCACTATTTCACAAATTAGGAAACTAAAACCTAGACAGTCTCACAGCTCAAAAGTGGTAGAGTTTTTATTTAGATTTGAATTTAAGTTTGTATGATTTCAAAGCCCGTGTTCACTAATCACTGGGGATAGGAACTAGTGAATAGATTAGGCATGTGCACACACATAGAATCTAATCATTAGGAAACATCAGACAAACCCAAATTGGCATTCTATAAAGTAACTAGCTTGTAAAGTAACTTTGCTATTTTGGGCATTATCAAGAGCTTTCTTTCCCTTTACTCCACCTATTCCTGTTTACACTTGGCTTGGCCAGAGAATAGATGTGGGCTGTAAAGATTTAAACTCACAATTTAATGTATTTATCTTTTTTGTATCCCAAAAGTTCTTATGAATGCTGATGTGATTTTTCTCAAGTTGAATAATTTGGTGTTCTTGGGTTAGATAACAAGGTAGAATTAGGAATTCCTTCTGATTATTAATGGAAAGAATCCCCAGTTTAAGCAAAGTATTTTGGTTCTGCGACTATGATGTGGGTTAATGGGAGAAGAGTCTCGTTCAGGGAGTTCCACACATTAGTCTGTAGAACAACAAAGGAAAAGTTTGCCTCCACCTCTCCTGGTGATGGGGAAATTATATATATATAACTGAATCCTCCCTATCTCTCTCCCCCCACCCCCCAACACACAGAAAGAGAGAAGGAATAAAAGGTCTATCTTGCCTCAGAATAAGAAATTAGTCTCTTTATGATATGCTTCTCTGCCTGGATCACATGCACATATTAACTTAGTTGTGATGCCATCTCATTACACTTAAAGCTGAAAATCTTTCTATGCAACCAGGGTATAATTATTGCCTATCCAGATGTTTATATAGGATACTTTAGGTTGACTTGGGGTAATCATACTATCAGCACTCAGCTTTTCTTTGAGTCTTGTTAAAGTTAACTGAATCCTAGAATAACTTTCACATGTGGGTACTCCGTGACTATGATGATGTTTATGTTACATATGACTATGAATCAGGATTATGAAATGGGTAAGGGCTCAAACTCGAATGAGACAAGCCTGGGTTTAAAACTGGCTCTGCCACTTACCACCTGTGTGGCCTTACACAAGTTGATCATCCTTCTTCACTTTCGTTATCTGTAAAGTGGGATAAAATTATCCTCACCAACATGAAGTGATGCATGTAAAGTACTTAGAGTAATGCTTGGCATCTTTAATGTGTTCAATAAACCTTTGCCATTGTTAGTTATCATTGCTATTAATACTACCATTATTGTAATTTCTATATTCCTCTGAATTTGCTTATGCCTTCAGATTTGTCACACTTTTCCCACAATCTCTCCTTCTCCTGTCTTCCAGACTGACTTAAAAAATTGTGGCATGTCATTTTCCCCCAGGGTCTAGAGATGATCCTTGCATCCCTTCAAACTTTTCTATTCCCTCCACTGCTTCCAAATTCTATTGATTAAATGGTGGCCAAAATAAGAAAGTCTATTTCTTCTTCAGTTAGGACCTGACTACCTGCTCCATCTTTTGCAAATGCCTGAACTTTTAATCTCTAGTTTCTAGATTTTGTGTACTCTTTTCCTATATAAATTGGATCAGCAGTATATAAAAATCCATTGCATTATCTGACAGTCTTCTTGCCAAATATAGCTAAAAAGATCTGCCTTAGGTCAAATTGAAAAGGGCTGTCACTTCTACAGTTGTTTAAAGGAACTTATCCCTGACTTGGACTCTTTCTAGTTCACAGAGCTGTTCTAAGGATCAAGCGAGGTCATGCATGTGAGTGCTTTAACTATGAAGCACAGGATTAATGTGAGGGATGAGTATTGAATGTGAACAAAGGCTCAGCAACTTAAGTGATACTGGAATTCAATCCCATATAGTAAAGATGCAATCTACTCTCTTCTGCCTCCCCCAGAAGTTTATTGTAAGTTATTTGAGCTAGAGAGGCTAGTGACTAACTTCATGCAATAACTACAAATTCTTTCTCCTTCCCTCATTCCCATATTCTATCACAAAATGGTGTGCTAGACCCTGAGTCAGTCTTCAGGGCTGGATGTTGGGACATAGCATGGCAGCAAGGTGCATAAGAGGCTCTGAGAGTGAGGGTTATGAGAGATTTCTTTTTTAACCATTTTCCAGTCCTTTTCCTGGCAGCTTTTATTTTGGTAGCCCCCATAGATTAAATGACATTTCAAAATCAAGTTCAGTGATATGTCTTCTGCCAAATTGGACTGGCATACCTGAGCAATCCTCAGATAGTTTTTGTATATGTCTGTTTTCTTGTTTTTGGACTATTAGAAATTCTTTTCTGTATAATATGAACAGCAAGCCTAGAATCATGTGTGAGATCGTCGTCGTCGTTATCATCATCATCATCATTATCTGCAAATACTTAACAAATGCTTGACAGACTATCCTCCAAGCATTGGGGGTTGTATGGACTGAATTGTGTCCTTTGCAAATTCATATATTAAAGTCCCAACCCCTAGTATTACCTCAGAATGTAACTATATTTGAAATTTGTTGGAAACACAACAAAATTAGGCTGCTTTCCCCATAACCTCAGAAAAAAATCATTAAAAATCACCCCTCCTCCCCCAAATTAGTGTTTTTTGAATTTGAAAGTCCTACCCTTGGTCATTTCCACCATTGCCCTCTTTACCTATTTGTTTCCTCCAGAGAAGGGCCAAGGGAAATGCTGCTTTCTCACTACACCTATTTCTGCTTAATTATGCTGTCATTATTGACTTGAAAGAAACCACATCAAGAAAGCTGTGAACTGAGAGATAGTGCTGTTGGCAGAGCAAGTTGGTGATCTCTCTTGTTGGAGAAAATCTGCAATCCCAGAATTGGTTTGATTAGTACTGCTTCTGTCTTCCTCCTCTGCCAAGGAGTTTACCATTCATTGCTGCACTCCTGTCTTTTTATTGGATATGCTAAGATGTTTCCTCCATCTTAATCTGTAGATTATCAAGAACCCCTTAGAAAGGGGGTGCTATTGCATACTTTGTTCCTGCCTGACCAATGGTATTGCCTAAACAAGGAACTCTGGATGAGTTTTGCTTTTTCCCCCATTTTCTCTATTTCTGTCATGCAAATATATTTTAGTTTGTTTGTCAAAGTTGTTTGCAAATGAGTTTCCTCTGGAATATACCTCATCAGGAATGAGGAGGGGCCCCAGTTTGAAAATTAGCAACACACTTTTTTTTAAAGCGCTAGAGTTTTGTCATTTGGTTTCTCTAAGATTTAAGTGAAAATTATCCCTCCTTCAGTGTGATTTGCCTTTTCAGCTGTTTAGCATTGTTCCTCTGGTTCTTTGTCCATTTTCACATGGAAACTAGATCTACTCAGCCAAAAGCTAGTATGATTTCCTGTGGATCCAACCAGAGCACCTAAAAATAGTTTTCTACCCAAATATTTTTTTAGCCAAAGTTTTTCAAAATACAGAAATCTTAATAGCTAAACATTATACCCTGCTGAAAATCAAAAAAGTTGGAAAATGAATTGGAGCACAATGTTTTGAAAAACATAGGAAACAGCCAATTGTTGAGCTTTTTGTGTTTATATAACTTGGCTCCATTTCTTTTCTTTCGTAGGGTGTTTCTACATACCTTTGTAAATGCTTAACTCCTGGTGTTTATGTAAATCAGCATAAAATCAGGCATTTTTAATTTGTTGCCATTCTACTCTGTTACATGTACTACACTAATTATGTTTGAAACTGTCCAAATTCAGAGGCAGATGTGAATAGTTAGCAGGCGGTAGGTTAAATCAAAGAGCTGGGAATTCTGGTCTTTGCATAATTGGAACTAATCTGTGGGTCTCTCTCTCTCTCTTTTTTTCTCCTAGTGTTAAAATGAAGATTGATGGTCCTCTACCTTTCATTATCCACTGGCCTGTAATGGGGATCAGAGTATATATCAGGTTGTTTTGAAATCTTGGGCGGGGCGGGGGGGGGGGGGAGAGAAGAATAGTGATGGTCTTAGTTTAGCAGTACATCATTCATCCCACAAAAGAACCACTCATTCTTGCAAAATCAAACTATTTTCTCCCTTTCAGAAACAAGTCAGGATTGCTTGGGCCAAAATTCATATTCCTTTTAGCCATACATTGGCAGTACAGGCATGTATATTTTTCTTCTAAGTCATGGCTCTAGCTTTTTTTCCAGCTAAGAAACCTAAACCAAAAGAATCTCAGGGTCCTGTTCTTGGCATACTCTTACTTTCTGTCTTAGAAATTCAAACAACTTTGAGTGGACCGTGTTCTTTAATCTTATTGCCTTGTTGGCTCACAGGCCCTGAGTCTGCAGATAAAAATGAAAGCACAGCAGCAGAAGAGTATGTTTGTGTGTGTGTGTAAATTCAACCTTTGGTTTTCATTGAAATTATCTTGCTAATGCTCCCTTTGTAAGATTCCCTAGGTTTTCCTGGTGCCTGGCAATTTCTTTGATCAGGTGATTTGAAAGGCATGGAGAGTATGGGTCAGGGATCTGAGTTACTTAATATACTTCGCCTGTGGATCTGTGCATCTGATATGGGTTATGGGGTCAGGGAAAGGGTTTGCCTTTGGTACTTTCCTAGTTCTTTTATATTTTTGCCCCACTTATACCTCTTATGGTAGTACCATGTATTTTAAGGCAGGCTACTTGGGTTCATTCTTCCTGGAAGAAAATAAGTCTCCTGATTTAAGTAACAGAAAGGTGTTAATAACTTTTTGTAATATTTCTCCTGAGAGTATTTATGTTTTAAAGATGTCTAGGTTGAGAACAGTAGTCCTTGTTACTAAAGGAAAAGAAATATTTGGAATAAGAAGTCCTTTTTTTTTAATCCTCACCTGAAGATATTTTTCCATTGATGTTTAGAGAGAGTGGAAGGGAGGGAGGAGGGGGGGAGAGAGAGAGAGAAACATCGATGTGAGAGAGACATATCGATTGGCTGCCTCCCGCACACCCCTCCACCCCCACCAGGGCCTGGGATCAAGCCTGCAACCGAGATAAGTGCTCTTGACTGCGAATCAAATCCAAGACCCGTTGGTCTTAGTGACGGCAGTCTAACCACTGAGCAAACCATCTAGGGCCTGGGCATTGCCTTTTCATTTATTAGAGTGAATTCTTTTAGTCCCAATTGTTCTTAGAACATTATGGACACCTATTGAGTTTTGGGGTGAGTCCTTTTAATTGACTTGCTCAATCATCAGTGGGATGATTTGCTTTGTGATTTACAGTACATTTTTTCCCCTGTTAAAAAATTGGATTACCCTGTACTTTACACAGTAGATGTATGATTTGTCAGCTATTATATTTGAAATGAGGATTTCCTTAGGATAAAAATGGCCTAGTAAGGACCATTGGTTATAATATGTATTGTTAAAAATTTTTGTTGAAAGATTTTAAAAAAGATTATAAATCATAAGTTTTCTTTTTTGAAATATTGTTTTAAATTAAATTTTTTTTTATTGACTTCAGAGAGGAAGAAGGAGGGAGAGAGTGATAGAAATGTCAATGATGAGAATAATTGATCGGCTGCCTTCTGCATGTCCCACACTGGGGATCAAGCCCTGACTGGAATCGAACTGTGACCTGATTCATAAGTTGATGCTCAACTACTGAGTCAAACCAGTCAGATGAAGTATTGTTTTAAACTACAGCTAACCTATCCATAGTTCTAGATATAGTATATAAGAACAGGTTATCCTTAGAGATGAGACCATGTTTTTGGTATCAAGATCTTTGATGCAAATGTTTCAATGAAATCTCATCTTCCACAGTTGTTACTGCTATTGTTGAAGTAGTGATTGTTGCCAGAAAGTAAAGTGAGAAATGAAGAAACACTACCCCCACATAGCAAATATTGGAAATGGTACGGGAGAAGGAGTTGGGGGTTGGGGCGTAAATATCCTGACCTCTCTCTCTTCTTGCCTGAACCCAACTATAAGCCAGAAAACAAGAGGGTGACACAATCTTAGAGAACAGCTTCACGGGGAATAGAACAAAGCAGAGAAGGGTGGAGAATAGATATGAAAAGACAAGTGGAGAGTAATCAGCACAGTTTTCAGGGAACTATAAAATTTTAATTTTGGGAAAATCGTTCCTTAGGAAGGAACTTGGAAGATCCTCTGCCACAGAGAAGCTGTTTTGAGGTCTCCTGAAGGAGTCAGGGAACAGTATCAATGATAATTCTGAGAAAGCCACAGGAAATATGAGTGGTGAGCACAGGTTTACTTATGAAGATGTTTGGAACGTCTCTGGTGGGCAATGTTCAAAGCTATTGGGTATCTTATTTGTTATATAATTGATGTTTGGGAAGCCATTGCCAGTTTTGTTTGACCTTTGCTGCATGTTCTTGTTCTCTCTCCAGTTAAACACAGAAGACAGAGTGGCAGAGCTGCAGTGGCAGAGGGTTAATTTAGGTTTATGAAGTGACAGCCCAAACAGGGGGATAGGCCTTATGCTAAAGTTTTTCTCAGCCAAGAGTCTATCAATAAATAAAACAGGCAGGATAGTAAGAAGCTAGGAAAATTCCTTGGGAAGTGGAATGGGGAAACTGAGACAGCTGATTCAGACTGGCCCCAGCCTTACACACTGACTCACCTGCCTCCTTCTCTGTTGCTCAACCACTCCCTTAAGCATTAAGTCCTCAGGACCATGAGGTTCTGATCAGCATCAGATAATCTTAGGAACAAAGCTTTGGGTCTGTAAACCACGGAGACAGAATTTTGGTCAAACTAGAGATAACATCTAGTCCTCAGTTGTGTCTCAGCTCCAGGCCTAGAAAAGCAGCAAAATCAGATGAAGCAATGACTATGGCTGACATCAGGATTGGATGCAATGACTAATGACCCCTACCCTAGCGCCAATCAATCAGTAGAGACTGTGGCCCTGATCCTATATGTTCATTTTGATGTATCATCATATTAAAGACATACCTGATAAGCTGATGAATATCCTGTTGAGATCCTCCCCTGAGATCTCCCTAAAATTCCTGCCTTTCTCTCTCTCTCTCTCTCTCTCTCTCTTTCTCTCTCTCTCTCTCTCTCTCTCCCTCCCTCCCTCCCTCATCTCTTGAACACCTGTGTCTAAACCTCTCTACTCCCTGCCCCTTCTTTCAGGTGTGGGTCTTTGCTTTCTTTCTCCTAAGCTCCTTCTTTTGCCACTGTAACTTGTTCCCTGAGTCACACAGACCATCTGGATCACTTTTTCTGCCTCTGACTTTCTTTCTAAAAGGCCAAGGCAGCTTTCTGAGCAGCCCACTCTTTTCTTCTCTTCAAGTGTGCTTTTGCTTTGCTTGCTAAATAAACTTCATACACTAGAGTTCTTGGCTCTGAATTCTTTCTTTGTTGAACCCAAGAACCGAGAGCCACGTTCCCAGTAACAAAAGAAAAACTAGGAATAAGCCTTATGAAGTCTGGTCTACCTGAGTCAGTATCAGTTTAGCAGGATCCTAAGGCACCTGTTTTCACTCTCACCCTCCATCCCCCAACTTTAGAATTTTAAGGAAACTACAGCATGTTAGAAATTGCCAAAGTTGTATTATAATGCTAAATATGGCCAATAAATTGGGAATAAAGCTTTGTGAAAATTTTGCATGGAAAATAATAAGGATATAGAGCATAGGTTATAGGATTTCTATTTTGTTTTATGTTGAATTTATTCTGAATAATTCTACTCAATGATTCTATTTAATAAATTGTAGTCCTTTTTTATTTTCTATTTTTTTTTTTAGCATTTTATCACTGTAGTATTGTTTAACAAAGAACGCTTATGGGCCCAGATAAAGAAGTCATCTAAATGGACATCCTACACAAAGAGGTTACTTAGTGTGTAGAAGGGGAAAACCAAACACTTGCTTAATTATTATTATACTAGAGGCCCAGTGTGTGATATCGCTCGAGACCTAGACTGACTCCCACGGCGCTAGGTGGGACATGGGATCCAGAGTCAAGTCCCCACCTACCCGAATGCGCCCTGCCTCGCATGCAGCCCTGGCCACCTGCGGGCGCTTCACTGCACACGCAGCCTCCTGGTGACCAGTCTTTGGTTGGTCTGCGCTATGGAGTCACGGCCACAGGCCTTTTATTAGTATAGATAAATGAATAATCAGTTATATTCTTTGACCCTGATAGGAAATGAGTTTCAGCTAAAACATTAAAGACCTAGGCTTCACAAGTAAGAGTTTCCTTGTTAGAATGTTAGAGTGGTTACCTGGGAAAGGAGTTCCTTAGGAACCTGTGAAATGTCCTTGTCTGGAAGTCATTAAAGCTAGCTTGATTTTTGTTGTTGTTGTTGGTTTGGGTAGGTTGGCCTCTCAAGGATCACCTCTTAGAATTTTATAGTTTTTGCACTTGGAGAGACTATTTGAATATTTTGCCTTTGCTTTCTTTTCTAATTTAAAATAATTATTTGAAACCTTGTGTTTAATACAATGCCATATTCTCCATGATCACAAAATACATAGTCTTACTAATGATGTGCTTGCTTATTCATCTGCTAACCACTTTCTGACTTTACCCCATGCTGTATCTAAATTCTACTGAAAAGAAACAATTCTAACTCTTTACTCAGATATTTAAATACCAGAATTTAGTCTTGTTATCTCTCATTATTATGATCAGTTAGGTCCAGATCAGAGTGGAGGACTTTGAAAAAAAAAAAAAAAAAGGTGTTTCAGATTGCTTTGTACTTTCTGCCTCAGGCTTAATAAACATTACCTGCATTTCTAAAGATATTTTTCAAGTGCATTTGATGTACTTTTGGTAGAGTACTCCAGTCAAATGTGAAATTTGAAAAAAGACCCATATGTTAAGCCCCAGGTTAAAGGCTCTTGAATTCCTGATAAGATATTGATAGCATAACTAGATGAAGCTAGGCATTGATAATACAATTTCAGGTTAGTTGTTTCTTTGAGTCAGGTAGGGTTATATGTCTTTCTAAGACTTTAGTGTTCATTGTTTCAAGGGGTGAGAGGTGAAGGTTGGGAGAGGATAGAAAATATTTATTTTACTATTTAAAAAAAATATTTTTATTGATTTCAGAGAGGAAAGGAGAAGAGAGAGATAGAAACAACAGTGATGAGAGAGAATCATTGATCGGCTGCCTCCTGCACACACTACACTGGGGATCGAGCCCGAAACCCGGACATGTGCCCTGACAGGGAATCAAACTGTGACCTCTTGGTTCATAGGTTGACACTCAACCACCAAGCCACACTGACTTTTGACTTTTCTTTATCTAGCCTGCTGTTTTTCTTCAGTATTTGATTTCCTTTAAAAATAAACTGAACATGGCTCATTGGTTGAGTCATGAACCAGGAGGTCATGGTTCGATTCCCTGTCAGGGCACATGCCCAGGTTGTGGATTTGATCCCCAGTGTGGGGTTTGCAGGAGGCAGCTGATCAATGACTCTCTCTCACCACTGATGTTTCTCTCTCTCTCTTCCTCTCCCTTCCTCTCTGAAATCAATAAAAATATATTAAAATAAATAAGCTGAGTTTCAATAATACTTAAGAGGGTTAATAAAAAATAATGTGAATACTAAAACCTACAACAAATTAATGACCCTGATCAGAAAAGATCCTGGCTACTAATAAACTCTGCTTACATATTCCTGTCTCTATGATCATTGTCCTTGATAATCTCTTCCCACATAAATGGAAAACCAGGTGATTTATCATTGTAACGAACTTTCTCTGAGGTGAAACAGGGAATACATCATCTTTTCTGCCAGTTTCCTAAATATGTATGTTAGACTCTGCTAGTTATTAGTTTCTAGACCATTGGTTCAAAAGCCAGATGTTAAAAAATGTTTTAAAGTCAACTAAAGATCTCAGTAAAACTGAATGAAGAATAAGAGGCTTTCAAATCTGAGGCCTGTTCTTTAATGTAGCCAGCTGAACAGCTTAATTTGCTATAAATTTGCTCCTCCTGAAGCTCAAAACACAGCTGGCTTCCTTTCTTTATTTTATTTTATTTATTTTTTATATATTTTATGATTTTTTACTGAGAGGAAGGGAGAGGGATAGAGAGTTAGAAACATCGATGAGAGAGAAACATCAATTAGCTGCCTCCTGCACACCCCCTACTGGGGATGTGCCCGCAACCAAGGTACATGCCCTTGACCGGAATCAAACCTGGGACCCTTCAGTCCGCAGGCTGACGCTCTATCCACTGAGCCAAACCGTTAGGGCTTCCTTCTTTTTTTAAAAATTGGTTTTTGCTTTCAACTAAATGAAAACCTGGTAGTTTCTAAGCTCACATATGAGACTATACCCCTCTCCTATTCAAATACATGTTTGAGGAGAAAGTTCCCTTTTGTCAGGGAAAGCTACCTTCCCTTCCTTTGGGAGACTTTCATCTGAGAGGCCCCTTATTTTCCTCTGCGTTCATTTTTCCTGGGGGATTGTTCAATGCCATCAGTATAGACTCAGCACAGCAGCTTAGCAGCAGCGAAGGTACTTTTTCAAAATCAACTGCTGAAGGTTCTTCTAGCTGATGACAGAATGACTCCTTCCTTCTGAAGAGGCTGTGGTCTTCTTTTACCTGCCACTTTGGGAAATGCCATAGTATTTACAGAGGAAAATGTAGAGAAGATCACTGATCTGTGGTTCTGCCATCAACTGAGAGACAGACAATAGGCATGTCATTTAATATGCCTGGGGCTTCGATTTCATTATCTAAACAATAAGACAGTTGGATTATATGATTCTAATAATTCATACTACTTTAAAATTACATGACTATTGTTCTTAAGAGTCTTGAACATAGTTACTCTTGGATATATAATTTGCCCTTGTCTCTCAAGACAGTGCAAACCTAGGATTTGTTTAGTGCTCATGAAATTTCTGTCACCATACTTCAGAGGCCTTTGTCTTTGATGTCTACCTAATCTAGGGTTGATTGACTGATCCTACCAGTGATGAAAGGAAATGTGTTTGAGGGAAATCTGGGGAGAGCCAGCTTGCAACAAGTAGAAAAGCCCTAGAAATATTTACAGCTGTTTCAAGATCTGGTTATCTTTCAATGATCTGATTGATGTTTCCCAAGCAATTGGTCACCACTTGTCACAATTTCTAGTACAACCACTAGATCCAAATTAGCCCTAGTCCCAGGGTAACACAGCCAATCCAAATCCTCCTTTTATTTTATACTCCAGGTGCTGTGGAGACAGCATGGACTTTGGAGTTCACAATCTGATTCTTCCTTTTTCTGGTTTTGTGATGCAGGTTAACCTCTCTGTGCCCCAGGGTCATCTATAAAATAGCAATATTTAGTACTTACCTTAAAAATTATTAAGGGATCAAGTATGATGACAGATGAGAAGAGCTTCTCACACACCTCCTAATGAGAACATCTGACATTTAAATACCTCTTTACCACTTATGAAACACCTCAGAAAAGTAGTTTGTTTTAGGGCATTGTGCTGGATTTGCTGTGCTGGGTAAAATATCATTTAGGGATATAGAGGCTTGAGCCAGGCTTGCTGGGTAAGGGCCCCAGGCCTTTGGAGTTGGGTCACACCAGATCCAGAGCCTTGGCTATCTTGAGAGTCTCTTGTAGCTAAAACACCCTTTTATGTTTTCCAGGAATCTGAATTTCTGTGTTTGGAATTTGATGAGGCTGAGGTCAACCAAGTTCTGAAGAAGCTCTCAGAGGTAGAAGAAAGTATCAGCACACTGATGCAGCCAGCCTAGCTGAAAATGGACTTGTTGAAGCAAAGGTGTTCATGACCTGTTTTTTGTTTTGTTTTTGTTTTTTAATATTATTCACCCATTAGTATTAAATCCTCAAATTCAAATTTGCCTGCCTCTGCTTGCTGGGACTTATTTTTTCCATTTACTCTTACAGTTGTTCTACTGCAAAGGCTCTTATACTTCAGCATGTAGAGGCACTTGTAACAGCATTTTTTTTAAAAAAGGAGGTGTCTAGAACCCTATCCCCAGAGACTTGGATTCAGGTTGGCTGGGGTCAACTTTAGAAACCCATATTATGGTGGTTTGTTCCTGAGTAAGATTTTAGGAATATATACATAATAAATTATACAAGAATTAGAAAACATTTTATACAAACAAATACAAGGCTGACCAAATACTGTGTATCTTGAGCTGAGGCCCAGAGATTTGCTGACCCTTGATAATAAAACCAGAGATGCTTCTGGAACTGATTCAGGTATTTGAATTAGTTCTACCCAAATCTGGGGGATCTGATTTGATCTGAGCTACTGAGAAACATGGGATTTTTTAGAACCTAGAAATAAACTGATCTTATCACAAAGGGACTCCTTCACCCTCAAGTCAGGACTGTGGGAAGAGAAAAATGTCACTGGAGGTAATGTGAGGTTCTTTACCTAGAAAACTTTACTTGAGTCATCAACTAAAATCTCTTCAAGAAAATATCTTCAGCCCAGCCGATGTGGCTCAGTGGTTGAGCATCGGCCCATGTACCAAGAGGTCACTGGTTTGATTCCCAGTCAGGACACATGCCCGGGTTGTGGGCTCATTCCCCAGTAGGAGGCGTGCAGGAGGCAGCCAATCAGTGTTCCTCTCTCAGTGATGATGCTTTTATCCCCTCTCCCTTCTTTCTCTAAAATCAATAAAAACATATTTTAAAAAAAGAAAGAAAATGTCTTTAAAAAAACTAGATCCTAGTAGAGAAGTTGTACAAAACACCAAGGTCATTCTAAGAGGAGGAAGCTGTCAACCAGTATATGAAAGCGATGGTCCCTGTTGAACAGGTTTTGTAACCTGTTATTGATAAACTTTAGGAACTCAGTTGCCTTTGGGATATAATGTGTTAAAAAAAAAGTGTAGTTCTCTTGGTCTGTGGTTACATCATATATCAGTTCTAATGAGTTTATTCCAGGGCAGGAATAAGTCCTCTTCTGTTAAGCATTTTCTCCTAAATCAATTTGGAGACGTTTTTTAGGAGTTCTTCCCAACACCCATGCTGAAAATACTGGCTTCCTCCCTGATTAAAACCATCCCAGCAGTTAGCAAACAATAACCAGAAGGTTTTAAATGTAGCCCCTGTGGACTCTTCAGAAAACATCTTGAAATAGTAGGGTAATGTGGTTTGGCCAACGAACTATTAAAACTTGCTCTCTGTTCCCAGGGCTACCGTCATGTGACCCAGAAGAATTAGATAATGTCTCCTGCTATAAAATGAAGGTCAACAATATTTCACTAGATAATGAGATTCCAGATGTCTTTGGAAGGAAGAACTGTAGCTACCACATTAGTATTAACTTACATTCCAATGAAAGTTTGTGGAAGCCTAAAGGACCAGTCCACAGACCCACAGGGAGGGAGAGCTCTGTGTAGATCATCCTATGAAAGCAGCACCCACAGTGGTGGGCATAGGCTTCTTTATTGTGTCCCCCAACCACACCTAGGTCGTTGGGGCAACTATTCACTTCCACTGAGTTGTTCACCATCATTATCATAAAAGAAACTGGTTGTTGAGGTTAACACTAAGCATTTTTTAATGCAAGTGGCTTTGGACAGGGTGTGTTTGCCTATGTTTTATACTTACCAGTGATTGTTTTAGTTCTGATTACTGACGGCGTATATGTTTATTAGTCTACTAGAGGCCCGATGCACGAAATTCATGTAAGGGGCTTGGCCCTCGCAGCCCTGGCTTGTCTGGCTTCATCCAGCTTCATCTGGAAAGTCATCTGGAAGGACTTCTGGTCTAATTAGCATATTACCCTTTTATTATTATAGATTGTGAAAATACAGAACATACTAAGAACAGTTAAATGACTCATCATCCTAATCTAGAGAGATAATAGAAAGAAGGCTAGAACTGGGAGAAGAGTTGATGTTCCCTGAATGAATTCCTGGAAGTGGAACAGTCTGTTTTTAAGACTTTAGTAAATGCTGGCAGATTCTTTACAGAAAGGTTATATCAGTTTATATTCCCTCTAAGAAAGTATGAGAATAAAATACTCCTCTTCTTGCCTAATTGGATATTATCTGTTTTTGTATTTTCTGGGACTAGTTTTTGTAAATTTTTGCAAGGGACACATACTTAAACCAGGACATCTCTCTGGGGAAAGGACCAGGGAAGGAGAAAACTGGCATAAGGGTCCCAGCAGACCCCACCAAGTTTCCTACCTCTGTAATCCTAGGTTAAAACCACTTTATTTTGAGTTCAGGAAATATGGGGCAAAGTAAAAATAATCCTCAGCCTGAATTAGGCCTTGTAGAAATTGTCCTTGCTTAGCAAAAAGCACTCTAACTACTCGTCTGTTTAGAAACAGTCCAGGCAAAAGCCAAGAGTTGCTTTCAGAAAAAAGTCAGACAGAAACTCCAGACTTCAGTAGTTTCACGTTGATAAGAAGCGAAGGATTGGCCTGATCCTCAGTGCTGGCTTTCCTTGGGAGCTCTGGTTCTTATCAACTCATCAGTGAAGGCTTAAATTCCACCATTTTATCCTCCCCTTTCCTTTATATAATTCTCTCTTCCCCGGGTCTTATTTCAATGATGATTCAAAAAGAATGACAGCATTTTAAAATTTAGTTTAAGTTATTCTGCCCTAAATGCAAGAAGGATGAACAGCCCCTAAATGAAAAGCCAAGAATGACATTGAGTACCTGGAATCTAAAGACCTGCCATTAGCTATTAGTTACTGAAGTTCTTTTTTTAGACCTGAGTGAAACTTTGGAATACAGAATATAAATAGAAATTAAATGAAAATAAATGTTAAACAGAAAGTTAGAAAGTATTTTTTTGGGGGGGGAGGGGGAGTGCACAATAAATATCTAGACCAGTAAAGGGACAAGGATATAGAAGGAAGCCTTCTAGAATCAGCTCAGAAATGAGTGGATGTTTTCCTAAAAGAACAGGATGTTGGAAGGATGGGCCTTTGTGGGACAATTGCTACCTTATGATTCTTAGCTGTCCAACTTTCTAATCAAGGTTTTCAAATGTTTTAGATGGTGAATTATTCAGCAGAAGAGAAAACCCAAATAGAACATAATTAGCTTAATTCGAGTTGCAAAGTATATAGTTTTTACCTCAAAATTGGAAAAATAGCAATTTTTATCTAAGTGTAGTGAATTCTCCCTTGTCTGGGATTGGCCATAATTGTCTCTTATAGCATCGCAACTCTATGCTGGACTGAGCTAGCCTTTGTTACAAAGGAACCTGCCTATGCCTGCTTCTTGTCAGATAATGGTACCAAGTGACATAAGTTACAAGTTCACTACATATCCTATCAGAATAAAATACTAAACCTATACATGAGCAGGTAGCAAAATATGGGTATTTATATCATATGCTCACCAAGGACTATAATTAGGCCTTTTGTTTCTTTCTTTCTTTTTTTTTTTTAACCTGTTCTCAGCTAGTTTTGTTTGCTACTGGTGTTGGGTTTAAAGTTTTGTTGATTCACAGGATGTAGGCTGGGAGAAATGAAAAGGGGGATAATAAGGATTTGATAGCATAACTAGAATAAGAGATTAAACTGTTAGTTTAAAAGAAATTTAGACTGAAAGGTGAAAGTAGTTAAAATCTTTAATGCTGTTATTATACTCTTTTTATGTTAAAAATAAAAATAAATTTGGGGACTTCATATGATTCATATTCTGGATATTTTTAGAACCATGATAAAGATTTGGCACTGATCTCAGAATGATTGATTTTCAGGCTTTCGTAGAAGCTATTTTATTGTTTTGTGAAAATGGAGAAACATCTGGACAGACAGGGCAGAGGACTTGTACTAGGCCATGGTCAGAAAGAGATGTCTTCCAGTTCCATGTTCTACCTGCCAGATCCCCCAAAAGAATAATGCGTGCTTGTAAAAAATATGTGTCCTTGCTCATTGTGTTTAGATGATGACAGTTCCTACAGTGATGATTTTGTATGCATATGTGACCTTGGGGGACTTGCAACCTGCATTCATGTAAACCTGTATCAGTGCAGAGGTTGCCGATGCTTTTAGTAAAGTCTGATGCTGTTCCCGATGGCCTTGGCCTCACTGTCCATCTCTGGGTGCCATGTGCAAGGTGACTCTGCTGTCATACAGGGCTTCCTGGCCATCCACGGTACCCAAGTAGGCAGCAGTTTATCATGATCCTACCTGGACAACCACGACCCAAGCTTGCTAAATATAGCATCACTCTTACCAATTAATTCATTGTAACAATGTTTCTAGTAAAGTCTGTAACAGCTACTTCCTCACTATTATGGTTTTCTCCACATGGTCTACCTACAATGCTATAATACAGAGATAAGAAATTTTTTTACATTTTAATTATAAAGGTAATACATACTCATTAAAATTATTAATAATTATTTAATTGTTAAATCAGTACAGAACAGTATGGAGCAAAAATGAGTCTCCCTTATCTTCTGCTTAAAAAATAACAACAAACGGTTGCTGTTAACAGTTTGGTATGTTTCCTTCCAGACACTTTCTATGCATACAAAAATACGTGTGTGTGTGTATGTGTATTTAAACATGTGTATGTGTGTGCATATATATTTATATAGTTATATGTTCAGGTATATCTTCAAAGTATCATGGTAGTGGTTCTTAACTTTTGTATGACACTTTATGACTTAAAGAATCCAGTAAAAGCTTGGATTCTGTTTCCCCCCAAAACACACACACACACACACACACACACACACACACTCACTGAATTTTTCCACTGTGTCAGGAGTTTCTAGAATTCCCAGACAGCATTCTGTGACCACCTCTTCCTGCTCCTTATAGAACCAGGGGCAACCTAGGAAATAGCAACACTGTATTTATTTTTTATTTTTTAAAATATATTTTATTGATTTTTTACAGAGAGGAAGGATAGGGATAGAGAGTTAGAAACATCGATGAGAGAGAAGCATTGATCAGCTGCCTCCTGCACACCCCCTACTGGGGATGTGCCCGCAACCAAGGTACATGCCCTTGACCGGAATCGAACCTGGGACCCTTTAGTCCTCAGGCCGATGCGCTATCCACTGGGCCAAACCAGTTAGGGCTAGCAACACTTTATAATGTATTTGGAGGATGTTATTATTCATAGCAGAAACTTAATGAACCCACATACTCAGGGTGCTCTTAGTTGAATTTTCTGGTCAACAGACTCTATCACAAAATCTTTTTTATCACAAAACCTTGAGTTAAAAACTTGACAAAAAGTCTAAGTTCACTTTCCTACGCGCCAATCCAGGGATTCTCCGACCTCATCCCTTTGTGCCTGCTGAACTTTCACAGCTGCCATCACAGCAGGTACAACGTGTCAGTGCAAGTACCTCCTCTCTGCCATCTGTTTCCTCCAGGACTGTGAACTCCTTGAGGGTAGGGAGCTCATCTCATACATCTTTATCCTTTCTCCTCCCCCTGATTGCAAATGCCTCTATCACTGTGCATGAGGTGAGCATCAGAGAGATATGATGATTGAGTTGGGTATTAATCAAATCATGGTTTCCATGTAAGTGGGGGATAAAGGAAGCATCAGATCTAGATTTGTATCACAGCTCTCCACAGGGCCCTGGCTGTGTGACCTCAGTTTAGTTTTCTCATCTGAAAATAGGGATGATAAACCTAATTCACAGGGCAGGTACTTCGGACGGAGTAAATAGGATTTAGGAGATAATCTAAAAGACATCTTTTAAAGACCCAAGGGCTCTTCAACTTGGGTTAAGTCCTAGCTCCTTTATTTACTAGTTTGCAACCTTGGGCAACTTATTTAACATCTTTGTGCCTCAGCTTCTTCAGTTATAAAAAAAATAAGGTGATAATGCAGTAGTGCATACCACAGTAGGATACTGGGGAAATAAAATGAGTTGGCGTGTGGGAAATAATATCTGCACAGAGTTAGCCATTTATAAATGTTTGCTGTGGCTGCTGCTATTGTCATCATTACTGCTGTTAGGAGCTGTCTCCTTAGGAAACTGAAACCAGTAACCATGAAGCAGTTTACGAGCAGTACAAGTCACTAGCCAAATAGATTGCTAAATGGAATGGTTTAAGCTACAACTGCTGTGAGAGTTTCAGCATAGACAAAGGTCAGAGGGGCAGGAGTCATCAGAAAAGGTTTTACGTCAAAGCTTATTTCTTCTTCCCCCCTCCAGTTTTTACAAAGAATTTATTTTCCAATTATAATTGACAAAATATTATACTAGTTTCAAATGTACAACATAGTGATTAGATATTTATGTATCTTATGAAGTGACCCTCCCCCCCCCCCAAAGAATTCTAGTATCCACCTGATACCATACATCATTTTTACAGTATTTTAAGCAAAAGCTTTTAAAATCAGATGAGCTTGGGAAGGATAGAGGGGTATGTCTTTGGATCTGGAGGTAGAAAAGGAACACATTTCCAGAAATGAGTGGGGTCACCCTTCTTCATGGAAGGGGCCTCTCTGTTCTCTTGGTGAATGTTTACAAACCCAGATGACATCTGGCTCATCATCTGGGGCTCAAGTCCTTGGTGATAAATTGTTAGGAACGGAGAGCTGGGAAAAGTTGTGTTCCCATGGAAGACAGTCAAACAAAGCTAAACATAGCTGGAGTAAGAGAACCTATGACTGCTAATGGACGTGGAACTGTGCAACTGAACAAACCCCAGTGCTCCCTCCTTCCCTGGGGAGTTGAGGCCAGAAAGTTTCTGTAGCTCCCCTGGCAGAGCTGGGAGCCCGTTCTGGCTTGACTGGGAAGGAAGGTGAGGTTTGCTGTTCTTTCTAGGGTCGCTTACCTGCCTCCTGAAGAGAATCCCCAGGGGCTAGACTCTAGCCGCTAGAGTCTGGAAAGGGAAGAGAGAGTGAGCATAGTCTGTCTTATTAGCTCATGAAATTCATGCTCACATCCTCCAGTTCATGCTCACATGCTCCAAGCAGTTTGCAGAAAGGAATAAGAACTCTTAAAAAAAAATTCCCTCCTACTTTTCCTCAAAACAGAGTTCAGCATGGAAGACTTAAAGGGTTATTACTCGACACACAACTAAACTTTGCCTAAAGGGTTTATATTAGCTAGCAACCAGTATCTTATCAGCCAAAGAATGGCACAGGCAAGCAGGTGGGCCATGTAACGTTCAGTCTTCTCTGGGGTCCCAGTCTGACCTGGATTGGCTGGCCAGGGTCGGGGCTAGAAGTAAGGTGCCAAATCCTTTGGGCATAGAGGGAACACCTGACTTCAGACCTCATAGACCAAGGAAATGCCTTTTCCCAGATCCCTTCTGAGCTTGAAGAAAACAAGTCACTCCGGAAGTTACTGTATGATCCATTAAACCATAGATGTAGCCATTTGATGGATAGTGTACCCCCACTTCAATATGGTACATAGGGAATTTAGAGAAAAATATTTTCCCCCACTATCAGGAAGAAGTAAAGTAAAAACAGTAAGTAATAAATAACCAGATAATCTGGGTCCAGGAGCAGCTAGTAGGAGATTTAACAGACCCGCCCACTTCCCTTGCTGAGACAGGTGGTAAAAGCTGATCCTTCTCTTCATCAAAGCTTATGCTTGTAATTTTAATAAATGGGCAAGAATAATGCAACAGTTTAACAAACAGTTCCTTTCCCTCTCCCCTTTCACATAGGGAGCAGTTATTGAAAAGCTAAGGGAATTTGATTCTGAAGGTCTCTAAAGAGCTGGAGAAATCTCCTCACTGGGGACCTGACTCTGGAAGAATCAACTTGCAGTCCCCGTGGGCAAGCAGCCCTCAAATCATTGCCAGAGGGGCGAGACCCAGCAAGTCCCTGTTGTCTTGCAAGAGCTCTGGGAGAGAGGTGGTTGCTGAGTAACCATGGAGCCATTCTTTGTAGATCAAAGGCCACACCTAGTTTTGCACCTGGATGTTTAGCCAATTAACTGTGTGCATGGCTTGTTAAGGAGCTGGTTTGATGAGACAAGTAGTGATTAAATTCTTGTCCTTGCCTTTCATTCTTTTATCTTATCCTTGTTTTGGAGAAGGACTGTGAAGATTGCTGATGACTTGTTCCATTTTTCATTCTTGTATTGCCAGGTGCTAAAATACCCAGTTAATTAAAATTAAGCACATGCTTTTAGCTAAGCCAGCATTCTTGAGAGATTTAAAAATGTTCAAATATCAAAAATATCACCACAGTCATAGAAAAAAATCAGAACTTTGTAGGATTTTTTTTACTTTCATAGTATTTTTTATTTTGAATTTAAATGCAGATAAAGAAGGAGAATCTTTATCTTTTCAGTGCTTCTCTGGGGCCATTAAGGGTTTTAATCAGGCCTGATATCCCATAAAGGTTTCAGAGTGTCTTGAGAGAGGTGTGGGGCTGCCTCGGAGGCCCAGAGTAAGAGGGTGCCTACCATTCCGGGAGCATTTTGGGTGGAAGCTTATGGACATTTCTGTCTTCAAGAGGTTGTTTTGGTTTGTTTTTAACTTGACACAAATAATACATGGATACATTGTCCTTGAGAAGCATTTAAACCTTACAATTAAGGCTAAAGTCCCTTATCACTAACTAGAGGCCTGGTGCACGAATTCATGCACTAATGGGGTCCCTCGGCCTAGCCTGCGGGATTGGGCCGAAACTGGTTCTCTGATATCCCCTGAGGGGTCCGAGAGGGCGCAGGCCAGGCTGAGGGACCCCACTGGTGCACGATTGGGGCTGGGGAGGAATGCAGGAGGTTGGCCAGCTTGGGATGGACCATAGGAGGGCTCCAGGGCATGTTTGTCCTGTCTCGCTCAGACCTTATTGGCCAGATCCCAGCAGCAAGCTAACCTACCAGATGGAGCGTCTGCCCCCTGGTGATCAGTGCACGTCATAGCGAGCAGCTGAGCAACCTTAGCATATCATTAGCATATTATGCTTTGATTGGTTGAACTGACGACTGGACACTTAGCATATTAGTTTTTATTTTATAGGATACTGTCTATCCTGGTTTGTGCCTCTTTTTCCCCAGCAGTAACCTTTGTGATTACTTTGAGTGTATCTCCTTCCAGATTTTTAAATGATTTTTACCAACTTGCATATATGCCCATATTTACTGTATTGTTTTAGGTACTCCTGTAACATATGTACAGTCCTATTGTATTGTCCTGCAAATTGCTTTTCCCCTTAACGATATGTCTTGAGATTTTTCCAAATTAGTACTGCAGAGACCAACAGCCCACCAAACTGGCATAGAGAATACTTCAGAGTGGAAATATCTGAGCTATAGAAGATTCTAAAAGAAATCTCATCTGAATGTCCCTCATCTGATAAGAATGGAGCTTTACTAGTCGGTGGCTAGCACTCACCCCCTCATCCCTCATGTCTCAGTCAGGGAACACTGACCTGAAGCACTGGGACATTCTGCAAAAACTGAGGAAGCAGGAATCACCAGAACCTTCCGTCCTATGATTTCCCAATCTTCCTCCCTTCCCCTGCCACCTTATTATACGTTGGTCCTGCATGGGTAATATTTTTATTTTCCTGTTAATCTGTCCATTGTCAGTTATTTTCCCAGTCACACCTAAGTAGGTAAAGAAATTTTTCCTTCCATCAGTGTGTGTGCATAATTTTTTTTCATTTCTTTCAACTGCTGCATAGTATTCCAGGCACATAATTTAGGTGTGTGTTTTTAATTCCCTATCAGTGGATTTTTTTAGGTTGTTTCCAGTTTTTCCTCATTGCAAACAATGCTGCAGTGAACATCCTTGCACACACCTCCCTGTATACATGTGCAAATATATCTTAGGAAACAAGAATTGCTCTATCTTGAGTTATGTACTTTTTTAGGTTCTGGACTCTGACAAATACCCTATAGGATATGATAAATGTTTAATAACCAGTCTTCAAAAAAAGGGGGTAGGGGCTGATTTGTGGCAGTTGTCCATGTCCATTGTGAAATCAGCCTCACCATGGTTGATTTCAAACTACTAATGTGACCTTACTAAAATAAACTTGGAGTTGAAAAAAGATACACACAACTGGCTCTTGAAAGCTGATATGAACTGGCTCCAGCACAGAGCCCAGAATCCTTTAAATTCAGGATGCAAATAGATATTGGCAAATAGCCCTCTAAGGTAGCCCAGCCAACTTATACTTTTCACAAACAGTGTATGAAAGTATCTTGATAGTATACCTTTTTGCTAATGTAATTATTCAAAAATGGTATCTCCTTTTGCCTGGCATTTCCCAATCATCAGTGAGGTTGAGCATCTTTTCATTGTCTCTATTTTTATTCCCTCTTCTGTGAAAGGGTCCATAGCCTTTGCCTGTTTATCTTTTCGTGTTATTCTTCTTTTTCTTATTGATTTGTAGGAGCCCTTCATGTAGTTTGGAAACATTGTCCATCAAGGAGTTTTCAATCTTTTCTAGAGAATGAAACTGGAGGAATATTCCCAAATTTTATTGAGCACCTGCTATATAACATATCCATTAAGGACTGGGACTGAGAAAGAAAAGCACACATTGTGTACATAAAATTTGATACGTAGTTGTTTAACATTGTGGTAGGGTCCATTTAACACACATGTGCATACCAGTAATACTACAACAAGGTAATTACTGTGGACAAAATAAATTGTATTTTGGCTCAGTCAGCCTATTTGTCATTTTTTTCACAAGCATCTTATTGATCCTCACTTCTGTTGGGATTACTTAGGTCACTGGATTTTTTTTTTTAAGAGAATACATACACCAGCCCTTCCTATTCAATAAAAAAACCCAACAAACTATGCACTCATATGTTCATTGCAGAGTTATTTACAATAGCCAAGATTTGGAAGCAGCCCAAGTGCCCATTGGTAGATGAGTGTATAAAAAAGCTATAGTACATTTACACAATGGAATACTACTCGGCTGTAAAAAATAAGGAAATCTTATCTTTTGTGATGGTGTGGATGGACCTGGAGAGTATTATGCTAAGTGAAATAAGCCAGTCAGAGAAAGACAAATACCATATGATTTCACTTATATGTGGAATCTAATTAACAAAATAACAAAATAGAAATCATATATAATAAAAGCCTAGTATGCAAATTGTCCCCTCAACTGGGCATTTGACCACTTGCTATGATGTGTGCTGACCACAAGGGGGCGGTGCGGAACATGGCAGACATTGGTGACCAATGACCGCAGGTGGCGACCAGCAGCCGGCAGGTCCTGATCGCCCAATCAGAACCTGGCCTTGGACCGGGATGGGGAACTGGGGGTGGGTGGTAGCAACCAACCTCCCACGGCGCTTGGCGGGGGGGCTGCAACCTCTCGCTGGCTACCTGGGAGTGGGGATGACAGGGACAGAGGTGCGGTGAGAATGTGGGGTGTCCACCGAGCTCACTCTCGCTCCCTCTCCTACCCTCCCCCAGGATGCCAGGGCTTGCGTGCCGGGGAAGCCCCCGTACTCAGGTGCCAGGCGCCCATGAGGAGCCCCC
>NW_005871054.1:2370787-2392635 GCF_000147115.1 Myotis lucifugus | reverse complement strand
GATGATGTATTGTAGAACCGATAATCCTGAAACCTATATAAGTTTATTAACCATTGACACTCCCAATAAATTCAATTATTCCTAAAAATAAAGAGGCAATATGCAAAATTGACCATCATTCCAACACACAAGGTGGTCGCCCCCATGTAAACAAAAGATGACCGCCACAAGATGACCAGCATGGGAGGGCAGTTGTGGGTGATCAGGCCTAAAGGGCAGGGCAGTTAGGGGCAACCAGACTGGCAGGGGAGGGCAGTTAGGGGTGACTGGGCCAGCAGAGGAGGGCTGTTAGGGGCAACCGGGCTGGCAGGGGAACAGTTAGGCATCGATCAGGCTGGCAGGGGAGTGGTTAGGGGGTCATCAGGCTGGCAGGCAGGTGAGTGGTTGGGAGCCAGCAGTCCTGGATTGTGAGAGGGATCCCAGATTGGAGAGGGTGCAGGCTGGGCTGAGGGACACCCCCCCCCACCCCCCGTGCATGAATTTTGTGCACTGGGCCTCTAGTAATGGAATAAAAGGCTTTAACAGTTCATCTTTTCTTCCAGGAGCCACAGGTTTTTTTTGAATGACAAAGACCACTGATTTGGTCTAACTATAAATTCTGAACTTCTCTGGTTAGGGTTCTAAAATTTAAGACAATGTGACTTTAAAATCCTCTGTCCTAAGTATTTCCTGTAAATCAGAAGTTAGGACTAGAGTCTTGATTAATTAAGATCAAAATTTTTGGCAAGAATACTTCGTTTTCTTGAAGCTAAATACCTACACAGATTTAATTCTAGTCACTAACTAGTTAGCTGTTTACCTCCCATTGTTTCCTCTGTTTATCTCCACGGCCTTGATCAGGCCTCGGCTTACACAGCACTCTCTCTGGGAAGCTGGTGCTGACACTCTAGCACACGAGCTCCTTCAGGGCTTCACCAGAGAGGAAGTAATTGCCTGTTGGTACATCTGGATCCTTGATTGAATCCTGGTAGATAAAAGGCAATTACAGAAGACATTTTGAGTTCTATTGGAGAAGTTTAATATGAATTGTATATAGATGACACTTTGTATACAAATGGTCACTGTACTAGTACAAGGTGCTTTTTGTGTATGGTTTTTTTGGATGGTGGCTGGGTCAGGTTTATTGAGATATAACTTACGTAGAGTAAAATTGAAAATTTTTAAATTTACATAGTGTAATATATGATTGACAAATATATACAATTGTGTACCTCTCATCACAGTCAAGATCTAGAATGTTTCTATCACCCTCAAAATTCTCCCGTGTCTCTTTGTAGTTAGCCCCTCATCCTACCCCCAGCCCCTGGCACCACAGATCTGTTCTCCACCCCTATAGTTTTGCCTTTTCCAGAATATCATATAAATGCTTTTTGAGTCCAGCTTCTTTAATTTAGTGTAATAATTTCTTAGGGTTGTCATAATAAAGTAACAAACTAGATGGCGTACACAACAGAAATTTATTAGCTCACAGTTCTGGATGCTGGAAGTCCAAAATCAAGTTGTCAGAAGTGCCATGCTCTCTGGATGGCTCTAGGGAAGAATCTGTTCATGCCTTTATCTCAGCGTCTGGCATCACCAGCAATCCTGGCACTCATATTGGAGTAAGGGCCTGCCCTATTCCAGTATGACCTCATTTTAGTTAATTACACCTGCAGCGACCCCATTTCTTTCTTTCTTTTTTAATAGTGAAATTACATTTATTCAGTGCTTATAATGTGTCAGACACTTAAGCTATTTCTCTTATCTTATACAATGACCACGTTAAGTAAACATTATTATTATCTCCATTTTATACCTGAGGTTAGTGGCAGCCCATGGACATGCAACTAGGAGTCCTGGAATCAGGCAG
The DNA here is from genome assembly GCF_000147115.1 of Myotis lucifugus. Taxonomy (NCBI): domain Eukaryota; kingdom Metazoa; phylum Chordata; class Mammalia; order Chiroptera; family Vespertilionidae; genus Myotis; species Myotis lucifugus. The sequence continues at coordinate 2,390,786 of NW_005871054.1, read as the reverse complement.
TTGATTCCATCCTGTGATCCAGTGCCTAGAGCACCGTGTGTTCATAAAGGATGGAGCCTGTTCTCTTTCCTTATCAGCAATGACCCTATTTCTAAATAAGGTCACATTTTGAGGTGTTAGGGGGTAGGATTTTATTTGGAGGGGGGCATAATTGAACCCATGGCATGTAGCATAATGCATTTAAAATTCATCCTTTTTTTTTTTAAAGGTTTTTATTGCTTTTTTAGAGAGAGAGAAAGGTAGAGAGAGAAACATCTATGGGCTGCCTCCTGCACTCCCCCTACTGGAGATCAAGCCCACAACCTAGGCATGTGCCCTGACCAGGAATCTGAACAGGCAACCTTTTGGTGCGCAGGATGATGCCCAACCAACGGAGCCACACCAGCCAGGGCTTATTCATGTTTTTCCATTTATCAGTGGTTTGTTCCTTTTATTGATTTATGGTATCCAACTATGTGGGTGTGCCACATTTTATTTGTACTACATTTATCAGTGGAAGTACATTTGGGTTGTTTACAGTGTTAAGCAATTATGAATAAAACTACATTAAACATTTGTATATGGAATTTTGTGTGAACACAAATTTTCACTTCTCTTGGGTAGATATTGAGGAGGGCATATTTAATTCTATAAGAAACTGTGACACTTTTCCAAAGTAGTGATACTATTTTCCATTCCCATCAGCCATATATGAGAGTTCCAGTCTTCTACATTTTCACCAACACTTGATCTTATCAGTTTTTCTGATTATGGTAATTTTAATGTATGTGTAGTGGCATCTCATTGTGATTTTAATTTGCATTTCCATAATGACTTGTTTTCAGCATCTTTCCACATGCTTATTTGCCATGTGTATATCTTTATAGATTATTTGTTTTCTTATTATTGAGTTTTGTGGGTTATTTGAATATTTTGGATACAAGTCTTTTATCAGATATATTTTTTAAATATTTTCATGCAGTCTGTGGCTTGTCTTTCATTTTTTTTAACAGTGCTTTTCAAGGAGCAGAAGCTTGTAATTTTAATGAAATCCAGTTTATTTCCTTCTAGAATGGCAGTGTAAGGAGCTCAACAGACTTCCTCAGCAAACAATTTAGTGAAAATTATTTTTAAAAATGTCTCTGGGAATTGTCCTAAGGGCATACTGCAAATGAAGAAACATTCACTCAAACTGGAAACAACCCACATGTCCTTCATTCAAGAAAATCTACTACATCTCTGGAAGATAGGGCTCCTTCCCAGAGCTCCCAGTCTGGGATCATGGCTTAACCCCAGGAGGGGCAGGCTGCCAGTGTTCAGTTGCAAAGGCTCTGTAGCAGGGAGGACCAGGTCTCCCTTCTTCTACTCAGCCTTCATTCATAGAAAGCGAATCACTCCCACATTGCTGGAGTGAATGTAAAATGGTACAGCCACTTTGGAAATCAGTCTGGCAGTTTCTTAAAAACCTAAACATACAGCTACCATACAATCCAGCAATTGCAATCCTGGGCATTTATCCAAGAGAAATGAAGACATATGTTTAAATCAAAACCTGAACACATATGTTTATAGCAGCTTTATTTGTAATAGCTCAAAACTGGAAACAACCCAAATGTCCTCCAATAGGTGAATGTTTAAACAAACTGGTACGTCCATATGATGGAATACTCTTTAGGAATAAAAAGAAACAAACTATTGATCATGCCAACAACCTGGCTGAATATAGAGAATTATGCTGAGTGGGGGAAAACCCATCCCAAAAGGTTATATACTGTATCATTTCATTCATATAATCTTGAAATGACAAAATTGCAGAAGTGAAGAACAGATTACTGGTTAGCAGGGGTAACTAAGGGTGTGTGTGTGGGGAAGTAGGTGTGGCTATAAAAGGGCACTGGAGGGATCCTTGTGGTGATGGAAAATATCTGTATCTTCTCTGTCTCAATATCAGTATTCAGGTTGTGATATTGTACTATAGTTTTGCAAGATGTTACCATGGGGAATACTGAGTAAAGGATACATAGATGTTCTCTATATTATTTCTTACATCTATATGTAAAGCTACAATTACCTAACAATTAAAAGCTTAATTTAAAAAAAGGACCTGGCCAGTATGGCTCAGTTGGTTGAGTGTCATCTCGTGCACTGAAGAGTTGCCGGTTGGATTCTGGGTTGGGCGCATGCCGTAGTTTCAGGTCCATCCCTGGTAGTGCATGTGGGAGGCACCCAATCAATGTTTCTCTCTCACATTGATGTTTCTTTCTCTCTTTCTCTCTCCCTTCTTCCTCCCTCCCTCCCTCTCCCTCCCTCTCTCTCTCAAATCAATAAAAACATTTTTAAAAATAGATCTGATTTTAAAAATTGGAAAGGATTGGAGTAGAAATTTGTCCAAATAAGACATACAGATAGCTAATAAACACATGGAAAGATGCTTAACATCACAAATCATTAGGGCAATGCAAATCAAAACCACAATGAAATAAGAAAGCTACAATAAAAGCCAGACAGTAGCAAGTGTTGGGAGGATGTAGAGAAATTGGAATCCTTACACTTTGTTGGTGGGAATATAGAATGGTGCAGTTGCTCTCAAAAACAGTTTGGCAGTTCTTCAAAATCATAAACAGAGTTACCATAGGACCCAGTAATTCTATTTTTTTTTATAATAAATATCCTTTTAGGACCTTTTCTTTTTTTAAAATATATTTTATTGATTTTTTACAGAGAGGAAGGGAGAGGGATAGAAAGTTAGAAACATTGATGAGAGAGAAACATCAATCAGCTGCCTCCTGCACACTCCCTACTGGGGATGTGCCCACAATCAAGGTACATGCCCTTGACCAGAATCAAACCCGGGACCCTTGAGTCTGCAGGCCGACACTCTATCCACTGAGCCAAACCAGTTAGGGCCCAGTAATTCTATTACTAGGTATATACCCAAGATAAAGGAAAATATACATTCACCAAAAACTTTTTCAGCAATAAAAAGGAATAACAATACATACCACAAAATGAATGAACCTGAAAATATCTATCTATATATATATAAAAAGCCAGTGACTGGAATGCTGTAATGACTGGAATGACCGATTGCTATGACGCCCACTGTGGCCAGCGAACTGGACCGATTGGGGGTGGGGCCGGTTGGCCAACCTCCTGCGGCCCCTCCCCCCAACCAGTCCCCCTCCCAATCGGCCTCTCCTGCCCTGCTCAAGGGCAGGGTGGCTGGCAACCCCCCCCCCCGCAGCCCCTCCCCCCAACCGGCCCCACCCCCTGGCTGGCCCCCCACTCTGATCAGGGGCAGGGCCGGCCAGCATACTGCCCGTGGCCCTCCCCATGGCTGCCCCTGCCCATGATTGCCCCCCCCCCCCACACTAATTGGGGGCAGAGCGGCCAGCCAACCACCCGTGGTCCTATCCCCTGGCTGGCCCTGCCCCTGATCAGTCCCTCCAATACCAATCAGGGATGGGGCCCGCTGACCAATCGCCCACGGCCCCTCCCCCACAGCCAGCCCAGCCCTGATTGGACCCCAATCCGGGCAGGCTGGCCGGCCAACCTCCCGCCGTCTCCTCCTCCCGACAGGCCTGGCCCCAATCCACCCCAATCAGGTCCGGGCTGGCCAGACCCCACCCATGCACGAATTCATGCACTGGGCCTCTAGTTCTAAATAAAAGAAACCAGTCACAAAAGACCACACATTACATTTACAATTATATTTGTATGAAATGTCCAGAATAGGCAAATCTCAAGACAAAGTAGTTTGGTAGTTGCTTGGGGGCAACCTGTGTGACTGCTAATAGGTATAGGATTTCTTTGGGAGAGAAAGAAAACGTCCAAAACTAAATTGTGGTGATGGTTGCAGAACCCTGTGAATTTACTAAAGAACACTGACTTTTACCCTTTCTCTGGGTAAGTAGCTGGTATATGAATTATATCTCAATAAAGACTTTAAAAAAAGAGAGTCAAGCTTGAATCCAAGCTATCTCTACCTTTTGTATTTTTTAAAATCTTCATTCAGAAAATATTTCAAATAAAGTTTACAGAAAGTTGCAAGATTCCCCAATTACTAACAATTTGGCCTATTTATTTATTTTTTTTGCTTAATCCTCACCCAAGATATGTTTTCATTGATATTTTAAAATATATATTTTTATTGATTTTAGAGAGGAAGGGAGAGGGAGAGAGAGAAACATCAATGATGAGAGAGAATCATTGATCAGCTGCCTCCTGCACACCCCCTACTGGGGATCGGGCCGCAACCCAGGTATGTGCCCTTGACTGGAATCGAACCTGCGACTGCAGGCTGACACTCTATCCACTGAGCCAAACCGGCTAGGGCTCCATTGATTTTTTTAGAGAGAGTGGAAGGGAGAAGGAGAGACAGAGAGAAACATCAGTGTAAGAGAGACACATTGATTGGTTGCCTCCTGCATGCACCCTGACCAGGGCCGGGAATCTGCAATCAAGGACATGCCCTTGACTGGAATCAAATCCGGGATCCTTCAGTCCGTGAGCCAACGCTCTATCCATGGAGCCAAACCAGCTAGGGCTGGCCTATTTTTAAGGTTAAATTCCATCAGCTTTGGTGTGATGTATTCATTGGCTTTTTTTGTAGGTCTGGATTTCATATTGTATTGCTTACTCTGCCCCAGGAGTTCTCAGTCCACACATTTGGCAATGTTTGGAGACCTTTGGGGAGTGGCTGGTACGGGCATCCACATTCTACACCGCACAGGGCAGCACTCCCAACAAAAACTTATCTGGACCAAAATGCTAATAGTGCCAATGTTGAGAAACTTGCCATACTCTGTTAGTGTATTTATCAAAACAGAGAAATATTATAGTCTGGTTAAACAGGACGGGGATGTTAAAAAAATATATATTTTTTATTGATTTCAGAGAGGAAGGGAGAGAGGGAGAGAGAGATAGAAATATCAATGATGAGAGAGAATCATTGATCAGCTGCCTCGTGCAGGCCCCACATTGGGGATCAAGCCTGCAACCCCGGCATATAACCGAGACCTCCTGGTTCATAGGTTCATGCTCAACCACTGAGCCACACCAGCTGGGCCAGGATGGGGATTTACTCTTAAATTAGGGTTTGGGAGCATGGAGTGAGTGTATCTCATATGGTTATTTATTACTTGGTCTTCTAGTTGGTTCTCCCACCCTAAACATTTGGCTGCTGCCTGAGAGGGCAGGAGCCAGAAGTGAAGTGCTAGAGCATCTCAGCAGTGCTATAAACTAAAGGGCACTTAGTATTTGGAAACAAGGATAGGGCAGCAGCTGGGGAGTCAGATGGCAGCATTAACATAGCCCAGGGTCGGGGGGAGGGGGAGAAGGGGTCATTAAAGCCTATGGCTGGGGAGATCTGGTCATGGCAGCCCTGACATGGCACTGGGATAGACCACAGTCACAGAACTTAAAGGATCCAGTAGGTCATTTCACATGTAACTTCTTGCTAGTGTGTTTTTCCCATGAATTGGTAGCACTGTGGCCATTCCTGGAGGCTGAGTGGTTGAAGGAATTACTACATGCTGGGATATCTATTTATTTTTATTTAAAAAATTTTACTTAATTTATTGGGGTGACATTGGTTAGTAAAATATAGGTTTCAGGTATACAATTCTATAATACATTATCTGTATATTGTATTATGTGTTCACCATTCAAAGTCAAGTCTCCTTTCATCACTATTTATTCCTTTATTCTCTTCTACCTCCCCCCAACCCCCTTCCCATATGGTAATCACCATACTGTTGTCTGGGCCTATGAATTTTTCTTTCTTTTTTTTTTTTTTAATATATTCTGGTCTGTAATCTTTTTTAAAAAAAATATTTATTGATTTTTTTACAGAGGGAGAGGGATAGAGAGTTAGAAACATTGATGAGAGAGAAACATCGATTAGCTGCCTCCTGCACACTCCCTACTGGGGATGTGCCTGCAACTAAGGTACATGCCCTTGACCGGAATCGAACCTGGGACCCTTCAGTCCGCAGCTCTATCCACTGAGCCAAACCAGTTAGGGATGAATTTTTCTTGTTTTTGCTTAATCCCTTCACCTTTTTCACTCAGCTCACTAACCCCTCTCCCCTCTAACAGCTGTCAGTCTGTTTTCTGTATCCATGAGTCTGTTTCTATTTTGTTTGTTTTGTTCATTGGATTCCACATATAAGTGAAATCATATGGTATTTGTCTTTCTTTGACTGGCTTATTTCACTTAGAATAATACTCTCCAGGTCCATCCATACTGTCGCGAAAGGTAAGACTTCCTTCTTTTTTTTTTTTTTTTTTTACGGCCAAGTAGTATTCCGTTGTATAAATGTACCATAGCTTTTTTATATAATCATCTCCTGGTGGGCACTTGGGCTGCTTCCAAATCGTGGCCATTGTAAATGACACTGCCATGAGCATAGGGTGCATATTGTACTTCTTAATTTCTGACTGGTTCTTTCTTATGGTTTGTATGTAGTTTTTAATGCTTGCTATCTCTTTGTTGAAGTTCTCACTAAGTTCCTTGAACATCCTTATAACCATTTTTTTGAACTCTATATCTGGTAAATTGCTTGCCTCTTTCATTTAGCTCGTTTTTTGGAGATTTCTCATCCTCTTTCATTTGGGGCATGTTTCTTTGTCTTCCCTTTTTGGTTGTCTCTTTGTGTTTGTTTCTGTGAATTAGGTAAAACTGCTATGCCTCCCGGTCTTGGTAGGGTGGCCTTATTAGGAGGTGTCTTGTGGGACCCAGTGGTACAGTCCCCTTGATCACTTGAGTGGGGTGCTCCAGGAATGTCCCTGTGTGGATTATGTAGTCCCTCCTGTTGTAATTGAGTCTTGTTTGCTATTGGCCTATTTGTGGGTGGGGTCAACTCTCAGGCTGGGTGACTGTGAGGATCGACCCCAAACACAGTTTATGAGCTGCTGTGCAGGTGCTGACCACACCAAGCAGAATTTGCCTCAACAGGGTCTGGTGCCTGCCGAGATCTCCCTTTGAATATGCCACTTGTAAAGCTAATTAGATCCTGCTTTGATGTTATCTGAAGCTGGCCACTGGGTGTGTTGGTTCTGGAGCTTCTTGGGAGGGACTCAGGTGCAGGCCAATGTCAGATGCTGCCTGTGACAGGCCCTGAGTAACCTATTTGGAGCTATAAAGCCATCCACAGTTTGTGACTCTCTGCTGGGCCTGCGTGTGAGTGGTAAGGACCAAACTGTGCACCAAGACTGGCTTTTACCTGCACTGCTACCAGGGGCAAGTCAGCAAAAGTCCTAAGGCACCCTGAGATCTGCCTTGGCCTGCCACTGCTTGCTGGCTGCCTGATAGGCTCAGTTACAGAGCCTCTGGTGAGACTTGAGTTGCATGAGATAGGTTTTCAGTGAGTCACCAGGTAAGTAAGGTGAGTGATGTTCACCCGATTGATACAGGTTCAAACTCAATGTCAATGCTGGGTCTGAGGCAACTCAGGAAATGTCCCAGGGTATACCAAGGCTAGGTGCCACCCACCAGGTGCCAGCAGACCTTTGTGGTGGGGCAGGATCTCCGGGAGTCGTCAGGGTGAGGCTGGAAGATTTTGTCAGGCCCAAATTGATCCTTCACACAGATTTGGCTGTGTGAAGGGAGGGCTCTGCACCAGTCTGGCATGTGAGGAAAAATGGCCCCTGTCCTAGAGCCACATTACTTAGTCTGTCCAAGATTCTGCCAGGAGCCCTAGCTCAGCAGGGTGAGGCCATAAGAATATCTCTACATCCAACTAGCCAAGGCTTTCAGCAGATATGCCCTTCCCAGTTTCACATGCTGGGACTGTGCAGGGTGAACACAAGGGGTCCTAGCTTTCATAGTAAGTTGAAGCTTTCACCCACCATTTGTTCTGTGTGTCATGATGGGTCTTGGTGGGTGTGGGATACTGATTATGAACTCTTGAATCTTTTATTTCTGCATAATCCCAGGATGTTTGAGGAAAGTATCCTGCTCAGAGAGGGCACTCAGCAATTTCAGTAAATAGTAGGATCTGTATTGTATCCCAGGCACTGTATGAGGCATATTAGTGGACAAGAGAGACAAGGTCCTTAACCTTAGGTCTCATATATAACAGGAATACCTTAATATATATTTATTCACCATTTGATGTTTCTCTCTGAGAAACTGTTTTTTTATCATCGTTGCTCATTATCATCAGAAAGTTTTCAAGATCAATGTGTGTCCATGGGAGCAACAGAGGGACCAACTGTTGGATTTTCTAGAAGGGTTAACAGCCACCAGCTGGAGTCTTAGACTATTGGAAAATCTGTCTTAAGATGACTGTTTAAGTGGATACGCCACTAAAGGCTCAGTAATTGAACAAAATAGTGAAATAGAAAATATGTGAAAATTGAATTATATATGTATAAATTGAACACAAAACTTTGAAGACATCACATGGGAAATTCAAATGATGGCTTTCTAAAAGAGTAGTTGCATTTGAGTATTAGAAGTGAAGAACATTCTTGAAAGCAAAATATAATTATTGTGGATGATAAATGCTAATTTGGGTACATCTATTTCTCAGTTCCTTTTAACTAGTTTTGGTTTTATTTTCCTTTTTGTTCTATTCTATGTAGGAAAATATTTTATTTTTTAAATTTCTTCAAAGCTTTCTTTTGGAGTAGGGTGGGGTGTAAATAAATAGTTTTTTTTTTGTTTTTGGAAAAATGAGACCTGAGTGTAGACAATAGGTGTCCCCTGTGGTGAAGGTCAGAAAGGACAGGGTGGAGAAAGAATGCCAGGAAGGACAGAAAGTCCCCTGAGAGCATGGTGCCTCTGTGAGTTCCCGAACACAATGTTCTGTCACTCCAGACAAAACTGACTTTTGTCTAAAGAGTTATTTTTTTAAAGCCAAATATTTTTGATACATTAAGGCCCCTCCTCCTTAGATCACTGAGATCCAATTGAACACTATAGTAGCATGGTTTTATCTATAGTCACAACTGTCAGTGAATGGGTTTTATCTATAGTCACAACTGTCAGTGAATAGGGCTTAAAAGTTCCCTGAGCTGGATGCAACAGAAATTGAGAAAAGTGAGAGAACCAAACTTGGATAATAATCTAGGAATCTACTTCAAGAGAACCAACTAGAAAAGGGTAGGGTACTTTCTCAGGTTGAAAATCAGTCCCATTTTGCCACAGGGGGGCCTTTGTTAGCTTTGTCCTGTTTCTTTGCAAAACGTAGGCAGAATCTGAACCCATTTTTGGAGACCGGAGAGTAAATGCCATTTCTATTACCTGGAGTTTCAAACAGCTGACTTTGAGCCTCTGCTGGATCCAGACCATGATTTGCTTCCTATCCCTTCCACAGAGTTGTTGGTTTTTGTTTTGTTTTTCACCCTCTGGGTGCCTCAGTGATATCCCTGACACATACTCCTGATAGGGGCTGAGAGTTCATTATGTATTACTTGTCAGTCCATACAGTGGGATATTATACAGCAATAAAACAGAAACAAGCTCTTTAAGACATTGATGAGTCTAAAATGCATACTACTGAAAAAACCCCCAACATGCTGTATGAGTCCAATCACTAAGACGTTCAGGATAAGGCAAAATTATAGAGATAGTAAACAGACCAGTGGCTTCTAGGGGTTCAGGGTGGGGGAGGCTTGAAAAAGTGAAATGGGTTTTTTTTAGGGCAGCGAAATTATTCTGTATGATGCTGTAATGGTGAATCCAATACAGTATTTTTTTAAAACCCATACATATGCTTTGCTTCAAAAAAGAGTAAATCTTTGACGTATACAAATTTTAAAAAGTCATTTAGGAATTTAGAGATCCCATGATGGAATACAGAATATCACCAAAAAATATAAATGTACTAGAGGCCCGGTGCACGGATTTGTTTACTGGTGGGGTCTCTCAGGCTGGCCTGCGCCCTCTTGCAATCTGGGACACCTCAGGGGATGTCGGATTGCGGGTTTTGGCCCAATCCCCGCAGACCAGGCCGAGGGAACCCACCAGTGCATGAATCAATGCACTGGGCCTCTAGTATGCATATAAGATCTTCGGTTAATCTCTTCCTCCCCTCCCCCTCCCCCCTTCCCTCTGAGAATCATCAGTCTATTCCATATTTCCATGCCTGTGTGTTGAGCGTCTGCCCCTGGTGGTCAGTGTGCATCATGGCTAATGGTCGAACGGTTGCTTAGGCTTTTATATATATAGACTAGAGGCCCAGTGCATGAAATTTGTGTACTGGGGGGGGGGGGTCCCTCAGTGTGGCCTGTGCCCTCTCACAGTCTGGGAGCCCTGGGGGGATGTCCAACTGACGGCTTAGTGGGCTAGGAGGGCGGGTTTAGCCGCACCCCCGGCAAGGTTCAGTGCACTTCTGCTGCGGAGATGGCGCCACTGCTGTCGGGGAGGGGGTGTTGTGGAGGATGAGTCTGACCCTGAGGGGCCGCTTAGGCCTGCCTTCACCTGGGTCTGGAGTTGTAGGGAGGAGAGGCGTGCCTGGCCCCAGCGGAGGGGGCCCAGCAGCGGCAGGCCACGGACCTCGGGTGCGCTGACGGGTTGTCGCAGGCGTGCTATTGTTGTGGGCGCCCCTGGCAGGGGTGGTAGGGGAAGAGATTGGGAGTCAGAGATACGGGCTGCAGCTACCCCCAAGGCTGGGTCTTCTCCTGTCTGGTCAGCCTCCCCGTCCCCCCGGGGGTATGGGGGCTGCAGTAGGGTGTCCGTGCAGGGGGATTGGAAGACCTCCCCGTGGCCGCTTCCTCTTCCTTCTTTGCAGTCTGGGCTCCTGTCAAGCATTCTCCTCAGACCCCCGGGAACTTGGCTCCGGCCGCTCTGCCCCTCCATGGCTCCCTGCAGCCCCTGACCCACTCGGCTCTCCCGGCCGCCCTCCTGTCAGGAGGCTGCCAGGATGCCCTGCTGTGGGGCCACCAGGGAGAATGCGCTAAGCCTTAGCTAAGCCCCCGGCCCGCCACTCTCGGGCCCTGGGAGCGTGGCGGAGGCCGCGGCGCGCGGAGGGTTGGCCCTCCTCTTTGCTCTTCGCTCGCCACGCCAGCCTTTGCTCGCTGCTCCTGCCCGGGGCCAGCCGGCTTCGCTCCATAGCTTGGCGCCTACATATGCAAATTAACCGCCATCTTTGTTGGGGGTTAACTGCCATCTTTCTTGGCAGTTAACTTGCATATCACCCTGATTAGCCAATGGGAAGCGTAGCAGAGGTACGGTTAATTACCCTTTTGTCTTTTATTAAATAGGATTCCAAATTCACTAAAAGGGGTAGGGAAATAATGTACTGACCTATGTGATTTTGGAAATGAGAGGAGTCTGTGAGACTAAAAGTAAATGGAATTGTATATAAGTACCATTTCCCATGGGGGTATGGTTAGCAATTCTGAAACCACTACACATGTACTTTACTGGAATTGAAGAACTAAATAATTGAATGATGGGTGATGGGAGCCAGGTTGTTGTTGGAGTGGGAAGTTACAGATAAGCAAGGGAAAGATGCTAGAATTATCCATGTTGTAATGGGTGAGAGTTGGAAATATCAGTATGAACTTATGTTTACCTTAATATAGGTACAAGTGGTTACTTTAGGTACAAGCTATATATGGGTTAGCACATACACCTATATTTATTTTCTCTGTCAACTGGGAGGGCCTAAAATAAATGAGACCCGAGTAGCAATAAACACACGTAGAGCCCAGCTCTTGGTTTCTAATACCATTCTCCAGTGAAAGGAGCCAGGGCTTCATGGAGAAAAGGCTGATTCTGGGAATAGGAAGGAAAAGATACAGTTTGAGCCTAGAGCATTTTCTAGTGCCAGTAAGTAAACAAATGCAAAAATAAAAATAAAAAATTCAAAAACACCCACAATGATGTTCATATGTCAAAGGGATATAAGAGCCAAATGAAGAGCTCCTAATGGCCAAAGTTGGAATAATTTGAGCAATAAAATGAATAAAGTAGTATTGTATCGTTACCCTAAGTATAAAATAAATATTCATGAATCTATACTGATATAAATAAATGATTGAATAAATAAATAAATAAATTGGGGATTTTAGATATACCTCCCCTGCAGAAGAATCGCAAATAATTGATGTAGACATTCTGCTCTTAAGAGGGTGAAACATAATTCCTACTCCTTAAATGTGGGCTGCGAGCACAGTATGGAAAGAGCAAAAAGAAAAGGAGTACCTTTACAGTAGAGAAATCTGACAACACTGTCTCAGCCAGGTGATCAAGGGTGACATCAGCAATTATGTCATATTGATAGTATGTTCCTTTGTTGTGAGGAGAATGGGACTTCACCTCTCTGGTTTTGCTCCCCAAAATGCATTACCCCAGTATAACCATGAGGAAAACACCAGAGAGATCAGAAATGAAAGACCTATAAAATATCAGACCAGGACTCCACAAAATTCTTAAGGGTCATCTGCAGTCAAGAGAAGCCTAAGGAGATACAACTACAAACATAATAGGGTATCTTAGATGAAGTCCTGTTACAGGAAAGGAACAGCAAGTGAAAACAGGAAATCTCAAGTTATGGACTTTAATTAATACAAATGTATCAAAATTGGTACATTGATTGTGTCAAATGTAGCATACTAATGTGAAATTCTAATGACAGTGGAAACAGGCTCTGGTGTGTTATGAGCACTCTCTGTACTATCTTCACAGTAATTCTGTTAATCTAAAACTGTTCTAAAAATAAAAATTTATCCTCCTATATAATAAAGAGCTAGTATGCTAATTAGACCGAACAGCAGAAGGACCATCCGGACGACTGTCCAGGTGACCTTCCTGATGAAGCTGGGGCTCTGAGGGCCAGCCGAGGCAGCCGGGGCTGCGAGGGCCAAGCCCCTTGCACGAATTTTGTGCATCGGGCCTTTAGTATATAATAAAAGGCTAATATGCAAATCGACCGAATGCTGGAACGACCGTTTGCCATGACAGGCACTGACCACCAGGGGGCAGACACTTAATGCAGGAGCTGCCCCTGGTGGTCAATGCACTCCGATAGGGGGAGCGCCGCTCAGCCAGAAGCCCTGAGCCGGGCTCACAGCTGGCGAGCGCAGTGGAGGTGGTGAGAGCCTCTCCCACCTCCGTGGCAGCGCTAAGAATGTCTGACTGCCGGCTTAGGCCCGTTCCCCACGCCTGGTAGCTGAATGCTTGTCAATTTTGTTGATCTTTTCAAAGAACCAACTTTTGGTTTTATTGATTTTATCTGTTGTTTTTTCTATTCTCTATTTCATTTATTTCCTTTCTAATTTTCCCCCTCTCCTTTCTTCTACTTGCTTTGGATTCAGTTTGCTTTTCTTTTTCTAGTTACTTCAGGTAAAAAGTTAGGTTATAGATTTAAGATTTTTCTTCTTTTAAGTATAAGCATGTATAGCTTCTCTATATATTTTTTGCATCTTTATGTCAATCTATAATTATTTCAAAACAAAAACTTAAGGCCTGGATGGTGTGGCTCAGTTGGTTGGATGTTGTCCGTATACCAAGAGGTTGCTAGTGCAATCCCCAGCACATGCCTGGGTTGCAGGCTGGATCCCTGGTAGGGGGCATGTGTAGATGTTTCTCTCTCTCTCTCTCTCTCTCTCTCTCTCTCTCTCTCTCTCTAAAAATCAATAATAAAATAAAACAAACTTAAGAGGAAGGTATGTCTGTGCTATGCTAGGAAGCTGTGTATGTCTATGACTCAGCCATTGTACTTACCCTCAAGGAGCTTAATCCCATAGAGAAATACAAATAAAGTGATCCAGAAGATGAAGAGATGGCTGCTGCTGCAGAGATGAGAGAAAACACGGAAGGTTTTCCAGGAAAACCAGGAAGACACACTGAGGGCTTATATGCATTGAAGAGTGATGCTTTCATGATGGGAGTTCCATACTCAGAGAGGCTAGTCCCGAAGGAGGTTGTCACTTATTTCTCCTCAAATCTGTAGGGACTGCAGCTGAAGCCATTGAGAACACTCTGATTAAGGCTAATGGTCCTAGCTGAGGGCTTTTCTCTGCAGCTCAAAATGCTCAAAGATGCCCCCCCCCCCATCTCCTACCAACTCACTCAAAATGTTCAAAATGTGCAGATTGACTTCCTTCAATAACGGTAGCAAGAATGATGTTAAATAGGAAGGAAAGCCTGGAAAATTTGTTGGGATTGCTAATATTGTAGACATTTCTTTTAACTTTAATTTAACTTTAATTTTGAAATAATTTCAGACTCACTAAAAAAGTTACAAAAATAGTTCAGTAAATTCCCATATACCCTTACCCAACTTTCTCAAAACTGCCCAAAATTAACTTGTTTAATGTTTCTTTTTAGAATTTATTTTTTCTTTTACTAGGTAACACATTCTTTTATTTTATAACGCAAAATAATATAAAGAGGTCCGCAGGTGAAAATCTTGTTCTCACCTCTGCTCTTTCTACTCCTCCTCTCTCACTCCTCACAAACACTCATGGGTGGCCACCTGTATTTTTCTTTATGCAAACATAAACACAGTATTTTCATACCTTCCCCTCGTCTCTCCCCCACCCCCAAAGCCAGCATCCTATACTGTTCTGGAGCTTGCATTTATCATTTAGCAATATAGCCTAGAAACATTTCCAAATCAGAACATAGTTAGGTTTTTTTTCTTTTTTAAAGGGACATCAGTATTTATCCCATCTCAGTCCTACTGCCCTTCAGCGTCACCTCAGGCATTGCTTATGCTCTCTCTTTCTTGTCTAACCTCCATTGTTCAGGTTCCAAATTCCCCAGTCATAGTTCATTCTCTGTGATGACAAACTCAGGGCTTATATAGACCCCAGAAAGTATGACTGGAGCAAAGCCACCAACCCCCTGTGCCAGCAGGACCACAGGGACACATTCAGAAGCGATAGCAACAGTGTGATGATTGCCTTAGCATGAGCAATACCCCAAAGAGATCACTCTGGGCCAAGGAGAAGAGATGATCTGGAACAAGGCCTTGTTGCCAAGCAACCCCAGAGGGGATGAAATTAACGCAGTCTGTTTTTCATGTAACTGCATCTCAAATGAAAGCTGAGGCCAGCGTTGGTCCCATGCAAAATTAATAATTACCGCATGATTCTTTCTTTTACATGCCTATTGGCAAAAGACTGGAGACAAAAGAAACCAGTATATCCTTTTTTAAAGGGATGGAGCAGGAAAGAAAACAAATAAATTCAGATCCTGTGTTTTTCCATTTGAGTCTTAGGTAGGAAATAGGGCATTTCTATCATAGACTGCTGTTGAATCTGCCCAGGGGGAAACCTGCTTTAAAAGCCAGATCCCAAGTAGACAAGATAATATGCACCAAAGAGTCGAGAGAGAATATTTTTCTTAGAGGTGAGAGACAGCTTTGGATCATTTGAGTTCCTTTTAGTCTCCTTTTTAGAACATTTACAATGTAATTTTCCCCATTAGTGAGTTCAGAGAGGGTAAATTGTCATAAAAATAGCCCCACTGCCTACAGCCTACCCACTCTCCCTAATCTCACATTAAAGGCTGAACGAGGAATACAGCTTGATGTGCTCAGTAACCTTTGCTTTTTGTGAGCTTAGCAATATTTAAAAGGCAAAAATGACATAGAAGATTTCATCCTTTCCCTCCTGTTGCTGCATTAATTTGGGTAAATTAACTGCGTGGTTAGAGCAGAGCAATGACCTTCTCACCAAGAGAACCTTTTTGATTATTATTTTGTGGTTGTGCAATAAAATGTAACTCAAAACAAAGCATTTTTACCTAAAGAGACTAATTTGATCTGAGAAGGAAAACTTTCCTGCCCAAGGGAAGGTCGGATCCAGACTTCATCCTGGGGAAGGTGGTTACTAGGTTCTTTCTCACTTAGCGTTCATGCAATGTATTTGCTGGCGTTGAGGCAGGGCACTCCTTGCCTCCCTTCTGCCACCCCACCTCACCTCACGCTACGCCAGTTTGAGCAAATGTCCTCCTGGCCAACTTGTCTCTGTGAAGCAATGAGTGTTTGCTGATAGAGTTGAGCAGAATGTACTAGTACAGAGAGAAAACCAGATAGCAAAGAGTGCACACTTGAGCTCTGTAACCTCTCTCAGTCAGGGTCTCAGCAGGAAACAGATGGTGCATTCACACTGGGTGCTTTGAGGACTGTAATAAAGGGATTATTTACAAAGGTTGGTGGGGAAATCACAAAGGGTTGGTGTTGCTTTGGGTTGGGAGTCATTACCAGGTCTAGGCCTGAAGAAGTGAGAGATTCAGGATGTGGAGGGATGATTTGGAGAGGGACGCCTTATAAGAATGTAGCCTTGCCCTAGCTGGTTCCGCTCAGCGGATAGAGCGTCGGCCTGTGGACTGAAGGATCCCAGGTTCGATTCCGGTCAAGGGCATGTACCTGGGTTGCGGGCATATCCCCAGTAGGGGGCGTGCAAGAGGCAGCTGAATCGATGTTTCTCTCTCATTGATGTTTCTAACTCTCTATCCCTCTCCCTTCCTCTCTGTAAAAAATCAATAAAATATATTTTTTTTAAAAAAGAATGTAGCCTTCAGTGGAGATGTGACTATCCCAGTATCACTTGTCTCCTTCCTTCTGACCTCTGGCTAGGGTCCCCTACTTGGCTGAACCCCACTATAAGCCAGAGGACAAGGAAACCCCTGAAGGTAGTAACTATAGGTCAGCCTCCCAGAGCATGGAGTACCCTAGCCTATGGGTGGGGGTGGGGGGGGTAACCCTTAGGCTAGTCCTTGGTCCTGGCCCAATCAGTGGCCAGTCCTGGACATGGAACAGCTCTGAGCAGGGGGCTCTAGATGGAGCTCTGGGCAGGTTCCCTCTATAGGAGACAATTGGTGTGGCAGAGCCCATAGCTGACATGCCTCAGGCCCCGACTGTTAGATGATAAGCTCTGGGGATCAGGGTCCAGGGTCTTACCTTGGCTTTCCAGTAGCTCGTGCCATCATTTCTTTCACGTCAGCCTACTCAGTGGATACTTACCAAATTAGACTGGGTAAAATAACCCTTAGGTAATAATTATCTACCTCAACCGCATCCGTTCTTGGGCATCTATTAAAACACAAAGACCTTTGACATTTGTTGAGAAGGACTTTGTTGATCCACAGGCAGAGAAGCCAACCTGTGTTGGGCTGATGGAGAGACATGCTGGCACAGTGTGCATCCTGCTGGGGACAATGGCTTCCTTATTCTTGAAATGCCTCCCAGCTGTATGTGGCCAAGCCAGGTCTAGACTCAGTTCCTGCACTAAGAAGCCTCTCACAGTAGCAAGCGAGCAAGGGAGGCACAGCTTTTCTGCTACGGTAGCTCTCTTACTCCGTTTCAGTGATACGAGCTTATTGACATTGAGGGAGACGACACCATCGATACTTCCCAGAGCAAAGCTGGCCTTTCTGATGTTGAGCATAGGACTGACTCCATGCTGTGTATCCTGCGTATGTGTTCTTCCTCGGTGGGTCTGAGGGATAGAATTCTTTTGGATAAAAATGAGGGGTATGAGCTACAGTCAAAGTGGCCAGCAGAACTGTCTGTGGCTCTTCCTCACTTCTGGCCTAGGATCTCTGAGGCAAAAAGCAACCGTTTCCCTTGCAGGGGCAACTGGCACTTTCGACATAGTATATCTTTTCAGACCAACTTGTCAAGTCCTCCGGGACTCATTCATCTGGAGACTCAGCTGGACCCCAACTTGAAGGTTATTCATGAACAGCAGGATTTGACCTGTGGGGTAGGGGAAGGTTTTCATTAATTTCACCTGAGAAGTTATCAAGGCCTTTCCAGCTGTTTTGGAATGTTCTGTTCCACACTGTTGAGGTTAAAGCTTCCTCTTTCTGGGGAAAATGGTTCCCCCAAGGTCACATGGCTTTACCCATTCTCCAGTGTCCATTTTCTCTCTCTTTTTCTCCAGTGTCCATTTTCTCTCTCTTTTCCTCCTTTAACTGATCTCCCATATCCTCAAGTCAAGAAAAATGCATGCATTGTGTTCACCTTTAAACCAACCCGAATCTAAGTAGTTGCTGGTCACTGGCAAAAAGCCTGATTCACTTTAACTCTCCCCATCTACCCACCCTTTCATTAAAAGATATTTTAAAATATATGTTTCATATATATATATATTGATTTCAGACATATATATATATATTGATTTCAGAGAGGAAGGGAAAGGGAGAGAGAGGTAGAAACATCAGTGATGAGAGAGAATCATTGATTGGCTGCCTCCTGCACCTCCCCTCTCCCCCAGGATCAAGCCTACAAATCCAGGCATGTGCCCTTGACCAGAATCGAATCTGGGACCCTTCAGTCTGCAGGCCGATGTTCTATCCACTGAACCAAACCAGCTAGGGCTTAAAATGTATGTTTTCTGATTATAAAAATAATAAATACCATTTGGAAAAGAGAATACACTCTTTCCACCTCTACTACATTTAAAAAATGGTTTTCCAGGGTGAATTTCTGAAGCCATGTTTGACTCTTCCCTCCAGGGGTTTTCAGAGGAGATGGATGAGTAAAACCCCCATCTGACCCCTGATTCCATCACGGTCCCTGTTGCCCATTGAGAGTGCTTCAGCCCCCCGTGCCTTGATTTCATTCAGGTGATCACAGCTGCCTAGACATTCATTTTAACCAGATTTTACTGATAAAAGTGTATAGGGACAGTCAGGCATTAGCATTGGACTGCTATTCTATTATAAATGTTTTGAGTACAGGCTTTGCCAGAAACTAGCTGTTACTGTATGAGAGTCTGTCAGCCTCTCTGCCTGTTTATCATTTGTGAAATTTGATTTGATTTGATTATGTGTAAGGTTCTATAAATTGCCCCGATTCATAGTTTAAAAATAAAATGTTTATTTGATTAATCTACTTCCTCCACCATGGTTCTTAACCCTTTTCACCTCAATTTTACTGTTTTCTCATTACCCAGCCCTACCGTTCTCCCACGTGGTAAGGAGTGAAATGTTCTCCTTTCCCACTGTTCATGCCAGTGAGCAAACTCGCCTTGCTTCTTAGTCATTTTTGTGTTCTTTCTCTGCTCTTTCTGCTATCTTCCCAGTCTCTCATCCCAAATGAGACCTCACAAAAACAGGTTTGCCGCTGATGTATGGCTTTAACTGACACATTAATTAGCAAGTCTTTATTTGGCACCTACAATGACCAGAACACAGCTCAGCGCTGCTAAAAAGGTAAAAGAAGTTTAAGACATGTTCCCAGTCTTCTAGGAGACACTACTACTGAGGCTGCAAATCCTAGTTGCCTCCGCTTCAGCGCTGACCTCCGAGTCGCCAACTCGGACAACCACTCCTCCGTGCCAAATGTTCTCTTCTCAGGGCTCTGCGTCTCCACACCTGGTTTCTTCCTGGCTCTTTTTGCTGCATCCTCCCTCGGGTCCACTGAGTAATTGGGTCCTCAGGAGCTCCGTCCTAGTCCCTCTTCTCCTCCAAGTCTCTTTTCATTCCCTGGACTGTTTCAACCATTCCCATAACTTCAGTTACCATCTATATATTGATAATTCCCCAAAATCTGTATCTTCATTCAGATGTACCAATATGTCTGGGGCAGGACCCTTGATTGCATTAATGTATTTGTAGTGAAATATGGGCTATGTGAAAACTATACCCTTTCGTAGGATCCAGTCAGATTTTGCTGCCAAGTTCATTTTTGGGCCACCGTATGAGATAACGTTGTTTTCAGAGCTTTCTGGACTGCAGAATTGCAGAGAAGATCATGGATCTGTATGTGGAGGGATGTCCTGTGTCAGCCCAGGGAGGGATCTGCATTTCCCTTTCCACAGAATAACAAGTATTCACAAGACTTGAGGTCTCTGTACTTGCAGAATGAGGAATAACCAATCTCTTGTAAACAGTTTTTCTTGTTAAAATTACATATGTCTATGTATAAAATTACAAAATGATATATATGTACATGTATAAAGTTCTACCACATCTGGCTCTGTTGGAGTCCAGCCCCACCAGGTCCAGGAGTTCCCAAAGGTGTGGACGGAGTCGGCGAAGAAGGAAGGACACGGAGACAGCGTTCAGTTGATCAGCATAGCGAGGTTCTCTTTTTAAAATTTGTGCACT
>NW_005871054.1:2361540-2370687 GCF_000147115.1 Myotis lucifugus | reverse complement strand
GTGAAAGGTCTCTTGTCTAGGAAGGAAGAGAGTTGGAAGGATTTCTGAATGAACTTGACAGATATTCTGGAGGCAACAGTGTTCTAATCAGAAGGGATCAGCAAGACCAAATCTCCCAGAGCCAAGAGTATGTGCCATACTCCAGAACCAGCACAGGAAGCAGATAGCGACATGGATGAAGTAGGCAGTAGGACATGCCCTCCTAAAGAAAGCAGGCATGGCCCATTGGGATCATAGACTATGGAAGTACGTGGCGTCTTCCGTTGGTTAAGTTGAAGTCTTGGTTTGCCACCGCCTGGAGGGTCCTAGAGAGTTCAAAGGGGAGGAAAATAAGCCACTCCAAGAAATGCACATAGCACGGCCTCTCAGGGGGTTGGGACATTGCCCCCCCACCCCCCGTCACGCACAAAACAGGGCCCATCAGGGGGTTGGGGAGCTCCCCCCTGTCACGCACAGAGTAGGGCCGATAGGGGAGTTAGGGCACTGCCCCCTGTCACCCACAGAGCAGGGCGATCAGGGGTTGGGGCACCGCACACTGTCACACTCAGGGCAGGGCCGATGGGGAGGTTATGGCTCTACCCCGTCACACACAGAGCAGGGCCTGTGTGTGTGTGTGGGGGGGGGGGTTGGGGCGCCACACCCTGTCACACACAGAGCAGGGCCGATCAGGGTGTTAGGGCGCCGCACCCTGTCACACACAGAGCCGCAGGGCGATCAGGGGGTTGGGGAGCTCCCCCCTATCAGGCACAGAGCAGGTCTGATCAGAGGGTTGGGGCGCCTTCCCCTGTCACGAACAGAGCAGGGCGGATAGGGAGGTTGTGGCCCCGCCCCCTGTCACACACAGAGCCGCAGGGCGATCAGGGGGTTTGGTCACTACCCCCTGTCATGCTGATCCCAGTGCCGGAGGCCTCGCGGCTCTGCTGATCCTGGTGCTGGGAGGCATATTACCCTTTTACTATATAGGATAGAGGCCTGGTGCACGGGTGGGAGCTGGCTGGTTTGCCCTGAAGGGTGTCCTGGATCAGGGTGGGGGTCCCCACTGGGGTGCCTGGCCAGCCTGGATGACGGGCTGATGGCTGTTTGCAGCTGGTCACACCCCCTTCAGGGTGGGGGTCCCCACTGGGGTGCCTGGCCAGTCTGGGTGAGGGGCTGAGGGCCGTTTTCAGGCTGGCGGGTGACTGAAGCTCCCAACCACTCCTTTTTTTCTTTTTTTCTTTTTTTTTTTATTCTGGGCCAGCTTTAGCTCTGAGGCTTGGCTCCAGCTCTGAGGCCTCAGCTGCTGAAAGCAGGTATCTGGTTTGTTTGGGTTCTATAATCGAAACACTGTTTCAACTCCAGCTCTGAGATCCCGGCTGGCTGAAAGCAGGTTCCTGGGGTTTTGTTTAGCTTCTATATTTGTAACAATGTTTCAAACTGCAAGCTCAGAGGCCGGCAGCCGCAGGCGGGGGGAACGTTGGCTTCCTCCGTCACTGAAGCAAGCAAGCCTCCTGTTAGCTTCAAGCTGCCTGGCTGCCGGCTGCCATCTTGGTTGGCAGTTAATTTGCATATCGCCCTGATTAGCCAATGGGAAGGGTAGCGGAGGTACGGCTAATTACCATGTTTCTCTTTTATTAGATAGGATTACATCTATATTTGTACCATTTGATCCTATAAGCATGCCTCTATAATCACATCATGGTATGTTTTGGGTAACGTTCTACAGTTCCTTGTTTCTTATCTGACCTTTGCCAAAAATCCTGTCTCTATCTAGTTCTGTTGATTTTAATCTTGTTGGGGTTAATCTCTGTGTTCCATTACAAGGGCTATTCCAAGGTCACTGCTCTACTGATAGGCTACAAGGAAGTGACTGAAGGAGATTCTCCTACCCAGTAAAGGTTATGTCCTCCCAGCCTCACTGCTTGCCTTCCCTGGGACTGCCCTGTGTCGGTGGATCTCCAGGGGTATAGGCTTTGGTGCTTTCCCTGGTGGGCAGACCCCTGGGGATGTGGGCCCAACAAGTCCCGAATTTATTGCCAACAGTCTTAGTCCAAGTTCTTCATAAGTAGTACTTGGTATTTCTGTAACACTAGGGGGATTTACTGATTTATTCTCTTCCTTAGTCCTATTAATCCCTAACCTGGGGAAACAACCTTTCTCAGGGAGGTGGTCCTGTTTAAAACACATAGCGCTAAGAGAGGGAGCAAACATATGCCATATACACCAGGTCCCTTGAAACATAAGCTGTGCAGATGTTTCTTCCCTGCAGCGACTGTGTCAAGCAGCAAGGGTGGTCCGGCTTCCGGCAAATCCCCCCATTTTTATTTTTTAAATGACAGCGCGTGTAAATCAGCGGCCACCTCTCGGATTGGGTTGTTTAAGACTCAGAAGAAGACTTGTTTGTGACTTTGCTAACAGATCAGTCCGAGGCTTAACCCTATATTGGCTCCCCACATGGCTCCCCACTACAAACAGTGGCAATATCAGATTCCACCTCACTGTCTAGCATTTCTCACTTAGCTGAAATGTTTGGGCTTTCTGTAATACATAGGACTTCCTGAATATACACACAAACATTCATGTGTATGGCTTTAATTCTTGGATATTTAAATAGATATATAACAATGAACAAGTTAATTCCCCAGCTCTTTTCAATGATGACTACTTTCATACCCTAGCATAACACTTCCTAGGAGTTGGCCCTACAGCCAGGTTAGTGACAGAGCTAGAGGATGTTCACTAAAGGGGGTGGGGGAGGGGGGAGGGCAGTGCCAGGAAGAGTCTGGATGCAATGTTATTTTAGTATTTTCAGTGAGACAGAGAAAAACTTCATGCAAATATCTCTACCCTCCTTTGGTAGAGATATTTGGTTTTATAAAACCTTTCTTTGACCAAATCTCCATTTTGTATTAGACCCTTGTTGATGATGTCTGTTTAAGTCCTAAATAAAGGCTTATTTGTTTGACCTGCCGTATCCATAATTGCTCTAACTGCTCATTTTGGTTTCCTATTGTGTAGACTGTTCTAGGAAGCTTGGCAGGAAGCACACTATGAAAATGTGGAACTGAACAGCTCAATGTGTGTAATTTGGGAAGTTCAGCAGATGCCAGGGCTTAGCAGGCTCCCGGCTTGTTCAAGACTAATCCTGTGGATTTTCATTCTTGTGGGCATCATGCCCCTTAAGTCTGAGGGCTTGGGTCCCACCCAAACTCAGTCTACACAGCCATCTCCCAGCTGTCTAACTCTTTTTTTTTTTTTTAAATTACAGATAGGAAGGGGGAGAGAGAGAGAAAGGGGGCGGGGGGAGGGGGATACTGATCTGAAAGAGAAATACCGATAGGTTGCCTCCCACAGGCACCCCGACCAGGGATCAAACTCGAAACCTAGGAATGTGCCCTGATGGCAAATGGAACCCACCCCCTTTAGGTGTATTGGAGGAAGCTTCAACCAACTGAGCCACCCGGCCAGGGCCCAGCTGTCTCAGTCTTAAAAACCAGGATAGTAGCTGATACTTGGAAGCTCTCCTGTCACTTCTTCCTACGTAGAAGAGTAGTGAGATAATTGGGTTCCAGAGCTGGTTCTGGTAAAGGCTGACATGTTTTCTGGGGACATGAGTGTGGTTTCTAGGAGACCTGAATTGACCTAGGGATTACCCATGCAACATCATCCCCCCTATAGTGGATGGCATGTTTTGCCCCCACTATAGGGGGGATGATTAAGATATTAACAGCAGTGACTGTCAGCTGAGTCCCTCTCTGAGATTTCTCCTCTGCTGAAAACAGCCACTTTGCTGGTGGTTATGCTCCATTCCAAAGAGCAACCCACAAATACTGTGTGGTTGATGCAAGAGTAAAAAGGCTCAGCTCTCTCACACTGATTTAGGACAACTCTGAGCTATCCTAGCACCAGAGGTCTCCAAAAGATCAGCTAAGGCCGTTGTCCTGCCTGCATTGCAGTTCACCTTCTCAATCCATTCCCGTTTACTTCACTCTCCCAGGTGCTGGTGCTGAGAGCACTCCCTAAAAATTCCCACATGCAAACCTCTGTCTCAGGCTGGGGAAACCCTACCGGCAACAATTTCCTTTATCCTGGTTGGTGCTGCACTGACTGTGTTTGGGGGCCCACACCTTCATGTGATGACCCAGGAGTAAACCATAATTGGTCTAAGTTAGTCAGGTGGGCTCATTCATTTAGCCAGTGATTGGCTTTGGAAGGGTCATGTGAACCCAATGAGATAGGAAGGGAAATCTGGTAGGGGACTGTAGGAAAGGTTTTCTGCATCATGAAAAGAGACTAGGGAGAACAGAGTTCCTTTTCTGCCAATGTTAGCCCTGATGAGATCCCTGAAATAGCTATAAAAAAGGACAGAGGTGGGAAGAAGATGGAGCAAAGAGAACAGCAGAGAAATCAAACTGAAGCAGTACCTACCTTGCCTGTGATCTTTTTGTCATATTTGACAAGTCCTCTTTGACAGTACAAAAGGGGTTTGTCGCAGGGGTCCTGAATGATCAGGTTATGTCTACAATCTCTGATTTTTGTTCCAATTCCAGCTGCCCATTCCACTTCCCCACCCTTTGGAAGTCTGTACTTTTAAAAAAAACTATTATTTAAATATATTTTTTTATTGATTTCAGAGAGGGAGAGGGAGAGAAAGATAGAAACATTAATGCTGAAAGAGAATCATTGATAGGCTGCCTCCTGCACACCCTACTCTGGGGATCGAGCCTGAAATCTGGGCATGTGCCCTGACTGGGAATCGAACTGTGACCTCCTGGTTCATAGGTCAATGCTCAACCACTGAGCCACAATGGCCAAGCTGGAGGTATGCACTTTTTGAAATGTTTGATTGCCAGGATTCTTTCTTGAAAATTTCCTGGTGACCCAAATTCTCTTTTTTCTGATATTTTACGACCTTTAATTTGACTGTGGTTTGTCAATTAAACTCTGCTTCCTTTTTCTAGGGCAATATGGGCAGGAAGTTTATAGAGTTAATGTTATGCAATAATACCCGCAGCTGAGGGTGGAGTGAGAGTGACTCCTAAAGGATGCTGACTCTGGAAAACCATGTTCTGGGATGGTTTTAGATAAGAAAAGAAAGAAAGGTGATGAAGAGGCTTGCAAACTGTAGAGGAACAAGCGCTTGAACCTAATATTTGGCCCAGAATAGGATATTTATTTTTAGAAAAATGCATTCTTTCCTATCTGTAGTTTGTTTTGAAATGTCAGTTCATAGCTGCCCCAGAGTCTGGTGCAGAAGAAATTGCCTGGCATAGTAGCGGGGAGCCTACTTCTTTCTTCCATTTGCCAGCACTCCCCTCTGTCTACAGACTGTGCTTCCTAATATATAAACAATAAAATGTACAAATCCAAAGTACACAGTGTGATAAGTTTTGACAATGGTATGCTTTTATGTAACCATCATTCTAGTCAACAGATGGAACGTTTCTCTCATCTCAGAAAGTTCCTTCATGCTTTTCTTTCCAGTTAATTCTGTTCTTATCCTCAAAGCAACTGGTGTTCTGACTTCTATAACCATAGACTAATTTTAACCTGTTCTTGAACTTCATGTATATTCTTTTGTGTTTGACTTATTTCACTCAACATGTTTTGAGATTCATCCATGTTATCACATTTATCCTGCTTCCCTTTTAAGACTATCATGGGGTCCATTGCTCTCTGACTTCATCTGACTGTTATGTTTAAACTAGAGGCCTGATGCATGAAATTCATGCAAGAGGCTCGGTCCTTGCAGCCGTGGCAGCTTGCCTCGGTCCTCGAAGGCCCGGCTTCGTTCAGAAGGACATCTGAAAGGTCATTCGGCTGTCCGGTCTAATTTGCATATTACACTTTTATTATTATAGATGAGGAGACCCTGCCCATCCTGGTGATTGCTAAGCAAGTGTCCTATAAGTCACTGGGTCCTAACGACCAAGCAAGTGGCTCCTCCTAGGGACAGCCAATTGATCCTTCCATTCTACGTGGTGGTGATGATGATGATGATGATGATGATGTCTGAGCTCTTTGGAATGAGGATAGAATAACAATTCCTCCTATAAACTGCCAGGACAAATGCCCAGAATTCTATGCCAAGATACCACCTGTACTTTATCCTGGTGAGGACTTGGTCCCACTGCCATGGCCAAGGAAGAAACAAATATTTATTAAGCACCAAGTATCTACAGGCACTTGGTCATATATGACCTCATTTCCCCTTCCTGGGAACTCATTGAGGTAGGTGTTACTATACCCATGAGGACACACAGGGCTTATTTCTAGAGTAGGATTTGAATCTGAGTTTGTAGACTTCCATAACATGATTTTTTACCAGCAGCAGCCAAGGCCTAAGCCCCTGTGTCCATCTGAGGTGGCTCATGCATATCTCCAGGTGACCATTAGACCTCACAGTCATTACCATGACTGGATGCTGCAGGGCTAGGAGAGGATTTGGAGCTAGAGGTACTTCCTTTTTCAATAAGAGTCAACTAGAGTTGGCAGATAAGTCTTAACTTTTTGGAAATAGTCTGCTCTCCTTAGCTGGACTTTGACCTTTGGTGAAGGCCAGCAAATCTTTGTTATGCCCCTTGGAAATCACTGCTTCTTAACAATTGTGTTTACAACTGAGATGGTTTCCAGACCCAGGAAAGCTTTACAAAGGATGATGCTAGCAAAGAGGCATTAGGTTCTCTAATAGGCTTATGCCTTGATAATCATATTAATGGCATTGTCTCATGCTTGATGCTACAATTATGGGCCTCTCCTCTTGCATGCAGTTTTGCAGTTTGATAATAATTAGGAGTATGATTTTGCATTTCTCCTTAATGAAAGTTCCATTCACCAAAATAACATGATGATCCTAATAGAGATGACCATTCCCTTCAAATTGCTGACCTTATATCCCATTGCAATAGCTGGACTTTACTCACCTGGAAATTCTGAATTTTTCTAGCATCAAGACTCTGTGGGATATGGAGCAAATCCCTTGGAATCATGATATTGGTTTCTGGTATCTTCATCTGATAATAAGGTTTTATGTTTCTCTGTTGTTGCAAAGTCAAAGTAATCTTGGAGGAGAAAGGGTTTGCTTTAGGAGCCAGATAATTTTTAGCCTGTAACTCAATTGTTCAACATTCATGATGTTATCTCTAGTGTCAGGTGTTTGGCCTCTAGAAAGCTACTTTAGGGGCCTTCTTTTTCTCATTTGCAAGTTCCAAAGGATTTGGACTGGAATCCTAAGAATGATTCCACCTTTCCATTAGTAATTAATATTTTAACCATTGACAGAGGCGGCTGTTTTTTTCTGTAGTTTTCATGGCCCCACCTGGGACTGATTAACAGACGACCACAACACTGCTATCCTTCTGGAACAACCTAAGTCCATAGCATATATGAGATTTGGGGATTTGTGCTGCTGATGCTACCCTCAGATCTCAGCTCAAATGTCACATCCTCTTGGATTTCTCAGACAAATGGGACCCTATACTCCCCTTGGCCCATAGCACAACTGTAATTATATAACTGATAGTGCATTTAAACGTTTAGCCCTTCTCTCTCCAGCTAGACTGTGAGCGCCAAGAAGGAAGAGTTTGCCTGCCATGTTCACCACTCCAGTGCCTAGCCCTGTGCTGTGCCCCTATAGATGGTCAACACATATTTGTTAAGTATATGAATATTTAATTTAAATAACTAAATAACACATCTTTACCTAATGATAATGGACTTAAGCCCCAACTCAAGAGTAAAGACTACAGCCAAGTGGGTGCGGGATTTAGTCCCCAAAGACAGTGTAACTATTACAGATACACTTTCAGCTGCATTAATTAATAGCTCAATGGAGAGAATGCCCTTATTTTTTTAAATTTCAGGGCCTGCACAGCTTTTGGCAGCTGCAAAGGATACAAGCTAATTTCCTTGTTGGCTGCCAGCTGACAGTGTAGCAGTTCCTTAACTAAAAACTCCTTGGCTAGCAGTTCCTGAAAGTCTGTCTGTGGCTAGTGGGAGTTCAGTTAAAGGGAAGACATATACGCATAGAAACAATATTAACGATCCGATGGCCAAACCGGTTTGGCTCAGAGGATAGAGCGTCGGCCTGTGGACTGAAAGGTCCCAGGTTTGATTCCGGTCAAGGGCATGTACCTTGGTTGCGGGCACATCCCCAGTAAGAGGTGTGCAGGAGGCAGCTGGTCGATGTTTCTCTCTCATCGATGTTTCTAACTCTCTGTTCCTCTCCCTTCCTCTCTGTAAAAAAATCAATAAAATATATTTAAAAAACAAACAAACAAAAAAACGATCCGATGGCACCGAAAAATCTTCAGATGTTAGTGTTCAATCATAGCAATTAAAGAACAGCTTAAAGGTACTTTATTTAAACCAAGGAACATGGACTCAGAATTAATTATTTTGACACAAAATGTAAGATCTAGACTTCATTTGTTTATTAATTAATACTTTCTGTAGAGTTCTTAAAGATATTCTAATTTCTAGACAATGTTTATTAGCTTTCTAAATTATGAAAGTTAATATACTGGAAAAATACAAAATTTAAAGTAAGTAAAGGTATAAAATTCATTTCTCCTCCTCTAACACCCCTATCCCACACCTGGGGTAACCAGGATTACCAGTCAGTGTGCACCCTTCCAGATGTTTTTCTATGAATACGCAAAAACAGCTTGTTTCTTGGACATTATGTCATACTCTTAGGAGAATCATGTGATCAACATAAAAGGAAAAAGGCCTGGAGGCGCAAATCAAAACTTTCCTAGATCTGACTGAGAAGTCCTGTTTCTAGTGGAACCGTGTGGCTCAGTGCATCCAGCAACGCGCTCTTCTTTCGCGCTAGTTTAAAACTGAGTGGGCTGAGCTCATAGGTGCCTAAAATTCCTACGGAAACAATTTTGGGCTAATTCCGCCTCAGAAAGGCTTCTAAAAAATGCAAATAGTCGAGGGTGGAGTGTCCTTCATTCCTCAGTCAGATTATCTAAAAGGGGAACGCTGCTCTTTTCCCGGAGAGAAAAGGACCAGAGGAGGTGAGGCGGCTTTTCAATACGCCTGGGGCCAGGCTTGCCTTCCGGCGGGGCGCACTCCGGACAAGCTGGCTGCGCGGGGCCTTTCCAACCAGGGCAGCCTCTCCCGGTCGCTCTGCGCTCACCTGGGGTCCCCAGGGTTGTGTCAACA